>NC_089250.1:122793437-123095942 GCF_963930625.1 Muntiacus reevesi | reverse complement strand
TGAGTAAAACTGTTCACACCATATGCTTTTATAAATTATTATCAGAAAAAAACTGGATCACCAGAGCTTATTCTAGACTGTTTTAATACAAAGAACAAAAATAATAAAGCTAAAAATGGTATTTCCCCCCATACCTGTTCTTCCCTCTCCTTTTCTTTGGTTTTACTTCTGTAGACTCTAGCAGAAGTGGCATCCTGGGATGGAATGGCAGAGATCTGATGCAGTGGCATGTTCATCCCAGCCTCCTGTCTGATCTTCCTCTTTACGGAAGAAAGTCTCCAGTGGTAGAGTCATTTTGGGCCATGGACTTCAAGCTGAGAGAGAGAAGGGAAGGTAAGACATAACTGGTCTGAAATACTTAAAATTTCCAACAGTGAGATTAGCATTTTATATTTATATTCATATTTATTTAAATAAGTTACAATGTCTAACATAAATACTTCATCTTCAAAAATGACAGAATATAAATGCCTATGTGGGGTAAGAAGTACAACACTTTTCTCACATAAGATGGGAGCACCTGAAAAAGTCTGGTGGATCAGGTACATGTATGCGTGTGTGCATGCTCAGTTGCATAGTCCTGTCAACTCTTTGCAACCCCATGGACTGTAGCCTGCCACACTCTTCTGTCCATGGAATTTCCCAGGCAAGAATACTTGAGTGGGTTACCACTGCCTTCACCAGGGATCTTCCCAACCAAGGGAGAAAACCTGTGTCTCCTGCATCTCCTGCACTGGCAAGTGGATTCTTGACCACTGAGCCACCTGGGAAACCCCCAGGTACGTGTACAATCAGATATTAAACTTAGTTTTTAAACATAGCAGTGTCATCCTTTATAATATTTTTGAATTTACACATTTTTTCTTGAACCAACTGATATCAGTAGTGATCTTTCTTTAAAACCACAGAACTTGAGTCCATATAATGGTGAGAATAAAAGTTAAGAAGTCTAAAATAAGTTTAAGATATCTATGATCCATGCTTAACCTTCTGAAAGTCTAGACTCTCTAGACTTGTTACTGGCAAAGGTCTCCTACAGAGAGCCAGAAGCAAGTATTTTCTACATTGTGGGCCTATTTGTTACAGCTACTCAATTTTGCCAATGTAACATGAAAGTACCCATAGTGAGTATGTAAACAAATGAGAATGGTCACATTGCAATAAAACTTCACTTACAAAAACAGGTGGCAGATTAGATTTGGCGCATGGGCCTGGGGTTTGCTAATCCTGCACTAAGAATATTATAGGGAAGATGAGGGTCATCCCAGGCATTCCTGGAACCATTGAAGGCTGCCTATAGGTAAAGTAACATGTCTGAATAAGCTATATTCACAATTCCAGGCAGCCCTTACTCTTTTTTCTAGTTTTCTCCTACATTCCTCCAAAGTGCCTAGCAACTGAATTATATGTTCTTTATCTCTGCCTACACAGAGATCTATCAAACTCTGTGTACAAAACCAATTAAATATAAATTATCCAAAAAATCCATAATGTTTAACAAGATAATGTTTGATGTTGCTTGAGTTTTAACAAAGGATGGAAGCCTTAATCCAAAAGAATGAATCTCTAACTTGGGGATTTTCATTTATTAAACATGTACTGGAGCTGGGGAGGTAGACAGGGCGGGTGAACAACTTAGGGCCTGATAACCCCAAGCTCACACTTATCAAGCAGCCATTTGTTACCCCTCTCCCCTAACTGTGCTCAGGACCGAAGGCAGGTGTTTGAGCGGCTGCTCCCACCTCCGCAGTGTTACTAACCAAACTGAAGAGCAGCAGGACTCACAGAATTGATTTCTTCCACAGGACTCTGATCAACCAGCAACAGGAAGGGACAAGAAGCCAGAGAGACTCAACACATGTGAGAAAACACGCCAAAAGAAAATCCTGCTTTTAAAGAGCCTAGTTTAATAACTGGCAAGTAATCACTGATAGCCAACAGAACAGGAAAAGAGAGTCGGTAACTTTGAAAAAAGTGAAAGTTGCTCAGTAGTGTCTGACTCTTTGAAACCCCATGGATTTTAACCTGCCAGGCTCCTCTGTCCACGAGATTCTCCAGGCAAAAATACTGGAGAGGGTAGCCTATTCCCTTTCCCAGGGGATCTTCCCAACCCAGGGATTGAAGCCTGGTCTCCAGCATTGCTGGCAGATTCTTCACCTGTGTCTAGATATTATTATATTCAATAATATATAAAATGTTAAAGTCTAGACATTATACATCACATACTCTATTTCAAGGCTTTGTATGAGGCTGACCCAAGATAGAGCACTGTGCTCAAACAAGTGGTCTGAATACATGTATTCACATTACATAAGACAAGAGGCACTGACCTACTGCTGCGATGTCTTACACTAATGAATTAAATTCCTCTGTGAGAGATGACAAACTCCATGTGGCCTCAGAACAATTACTCAAACTAACCATGCCTGGAGTCCCACCACAAGGCATACCAAGAGTAGCCTTTGGTGTGTCTGGTATAATCATCATTATTACATCATTGGTACCTGACCATGTCAAGCTTGAGAAGACTATTTATGCCACAGAAACACAAACTGAGAGTGTTTTAAATTTTAAATTTTGTTGCAAAGTTTTACAGGACCTCCCTCGTTACAGCCACATAAGTTACTCTTCTGTTATACACCCCTACTCCAGATGCTATACCTGAAAGCTTGCCTGAAGCATCCCTGTCCTATGCCAGACATACTTAGGATAAAAAATGATAATTTAAAAAACCAACCTACAAAATAAACCATGCCACTTTGCATGTGAAGGTTCATATGAAAAGCATAAAACAGGTATTACTCATACTATTTTCTTCACATAATTTCCAAGAATCATTTTATATCAATTCAAGTCATGCTTAATTAAGAGCAACAGTTAAACCTTTGCACCATGCCTGACAATCCAGGCATGAGGACTTTAATTTCACTAAAGTTACCTTACAAAATACAACACACCTAATATGAGAACCCATTAATTAGAAGAACTGAACTGAAAAAACTGATTGCTGAAGAGAATATGGGAATGAATACAGCATGTTTATGGATCGGAAGCCTTACTATTGTTAAGATGGCAGTCCTCCCAAAACTTAGCTACAAATAAAGTAATCCCATCGAAAACTCTGCTGACTTCTTTGCAGAAGCTGGACAAGCTGATCCTAAAAGTTATATGGACCCAGAATATCCAAAACAATCTTGAAAGAACAAAGTTGGATAACTCATATCTCCTGATTTCAAAACTTACCTCAAACGGATGGTAAGCAAACCATTGTGGAATTGGGTTCAAGATGGCACATAGGAAGATCCTAAATTCACCTCCTTCTACAGACACAACAAATAGACAGCTACACAGGAGGGTAAATTCCTCTGAACAGAACCTGAGAACTATGTGAACACCAGTTCCACAACAAAGGATAAAGGGTCACACTGAAACGGGTAGGAAAGGCATGCTCTCACTGAAAACTCCACTCTTCGTGTGGTGATGCACAATCAAGAGAAATCTTAATAAATTAATCAACAAATCAATCAACAGACAAACAAATAAATAAATGGACCTTCTCCCCAAGAAGTAAGGGGTTTATACCCACACCAGGCACCACAATCCTTGGGTCCTACATCAGAGAGAAGAGACTCACCCAAATGTCTGGATCTGAAAACCAACAGAGATTATCTTATGGAGAAACTCAGGACTGCAGGGGATAAAGATTTCACTCCTCTCCAACAGAACCACTCACCCCAAGACCCAGAGCAAAAAGCAACAGTTTCTAAAGAGCTTAGACCATATGTGAAGGAAATTCCCTTACTGATCTTACAGCATCTGTCAAAGGGGCAAAAGTCTACCGGGATTCTCCAGGGGCGGAATGCTGGCAGATGCCATTTTTACAGGCTCCCTCTACCCAGCCAGCGCTGGCAGGCACCATTTTGCACTCTCATTCTAACCTGCCAACAGTGGCATGTGAACAGTCCTGTTCAAGTCACAGCACCAGTACATGCCGTTGGTGAGCAGTCACACACCCCCATTCCACTCACACAATCCCATGGGAGCCAACAGGCATGCACAGCCTACACAGGGGATGTCCCTTGAGTGCCAGGCTCAGGCTGACAGGAGGACTGTGTTTCTGGACACCACAAACCCCAACAAGTACAAAGAGAGTTCAAGAAACAAACAAAAATTAGGGCAAAGGTTAAGCAATAAGGTTCATCTCCCACACAGAGCCACCCCTTGGAGACAGGGAGAGACAGCTGCTTTACATGATACACAGAAAAAACACAAGAGAATCAAGCAAGATGAGGAAACAGAGGAACATGCTCCAAATGAAGGAAAAAGGTAAAACCCTAGAGAAAAAAAAACTAATGAAATGGAAATAAGCAATTTACCCGATAAAGAGTTCAAAGCAATGGTCATAAAATGCTCACTGAACTTGGGAGAACAGGGAGAAACACAGTGAGAAATTCCACAATGAGATAGAAAATATAAGAAATTTCCAAACAGAATACACAGAGCTGAAGAACACAAGTGAACTGTAAAACACTAGTGGGAATCAACAGCAGGCTAAGTGATACAGAAGAATAGACCAGTGACCTGGAAGACAGGGTAGTGGAACTCTCCAAATAGAAAGGCAAAAAAGAGAAAAGAATTGTTAAAAAATGAGGATAGTTTAACGGACCCAAGCGACAACATAAAATGCACTAACATCCACATTATAGAGGTTCCAGAGGGGAAAGAGAGAAAGAAAGGGACAGAATACCTACTTGACATAATGGCTAAAAACCTCCTTAACCTAGGGAAGAACAGACATCCAGGTCCCACAGGCAAAGAGAGTCTCAAACAAGATGAACCCAAAAAGAGCCACGTCAAGACACATTATAATTAAAATGTCAAAAGTTAAAGAGAGACTCTTAAAAGCAGCAAGAAAAAAATAACTATGCACAAGGGAATCCACATAAGGCTATCAGCTGATTTTCAGCAGAAATTTTGCTGAAAAGAAATATGGGTACACACTACAACATGGACGGCCCTTGAAAACAGTATACTAAATGAAACAAGGACCACATATCATAAGATTACATTTGTGTGAAATGTCTGGAGTAGGTAAATATATAGAGACAGAAAGTTAATTAGTGATTGCCAAGGGCTGAGGTAAGGACTTAGGGGAAGGCAGCAGTGATGGCTAAAAGGGTTTCTTTTTAGGGCAAAGAATATGTTCTAAAATCTATTAAAACATAACTCTCAAAAATATTTATTATGGTGATGGCTGCATAACCAAGTATACTAAAAGGCACAGAATTGTACCATTTAATGAGTAGATTGTAATGGATGTGAATTATATCTCAATAAAGTGAAAGTGTTAGTCGCTCAGTTGTGCCCAACTCTGCAACCCCACGGACTGTAGCTTGTCAGGCTCCTCTGTCCATGGAATTCTCTAGGCAAGAATACTGGAGTGGGTTACCACTCCCTTCTCCAGGGGATCTTCCCAACCCAGGGATCAAACTCAGGTCTCCTGCATTGCAGGCAGGTTCTTTACCATCTGAGTCACCACAGAAGCCCGTATCTCAATAATAATGTGTAGAAATATGAAAATGACATGGATTAAGACAGATTACTTTTTATTTTTCCTTTGTGCTATCCCTAATGTAATTTATCTGATGACATGGAGATGGCCACTGTTATCACTCTTCTGGTTTTAAGAAAGGTAAAAGGGAGTACATAAAATTGGCAATCAGAAACCTAAGTTCAAGTCATGATTCTATTAAATATTAACACTAAGTACATGATGTTGGGCAAACTGATGAATTTCAAAGGCTGTTTCTTCATCTGTAAAACAGAAAGGTAATAATCTCTACTCAGTTCACAGAGTTATTGTGAAGTCAAATAAGATTACGTCTACATACACAAATATCAGGGTTTTTAGCATCAGCATATTTTCCAGTCTGCTTTTTCAAGCATCTGAAATGATGCCTCTTACTGCTTTACATAAGTCAGTTTATTTGCTTTGTCTTTCCAGTACTATTTTCTGTCCTTCTACACCTCAGTCTGACACAAGATATACACCACTGGGACCTCAAATTTCTGACATTTACTTAGGACCTCTAGCAACATGACTCCAAGGGGGAAGTGTGGCTGACAATGCTATCCCTTTAAGGGGAGAGGCAGGAAGGCCCAATCCAGAAGACAACGAGAGTAGCTTAATAATCAGGCTGTTCTGTGTGCTTCCCAGATGGTCAAGATAAGCGAAGGATTCTGCCAACAATACTGGGGACAAATACAGATGACAAAGAAGGCAGCCAGGAGAAGACACAAGATATCAGTGGCAAATCCCCTAGGAGACGATCACCCCGGGTCTGCATGCCTCCATGAATCCCGGCACACAGGGTACCAGTCTCCAGCATTGCCCTCCTCCTCCCCATTGTGAGCTGCTGAATCGCAGGATCCTGACTGGCACTCTAAACAAACAACTTTAAGTTAAGCCTGTTTTTATCAGAAGAATGGTTCATATAAGAAATGAGAAGCCTATGAACAGCAGCTAGCAGACACATACACACACACAAAAGCATTAGAAGTGAGGAAACCAGTTGTAACTCACAGCACTGAATGACCAAGACCAGGCCTAGAACAGAACTTGGGGGGAGGAGAGAGACCATTAGAAAAGGAGGACCAACATGACTTAGTGAGGAGTCTAAACTGTCCCTGGGATTCTGGCTGTGCCTTCACAAGACTGGAATGCAGAGAGGACTGGGAGATGCACAAGGGTTTGGCCATGGGCACACTGAGCTTGACCTGCCGGTGGGAAACCCAAAATATGTACACAGTGGACACTGGGAGTCACCAGCATGTTGTCACATCTGAGTACACAGGAATAGAATCTGGTTTCCAAGGAAAACCTGCAGAATCAAGCATTTATGTCATTAGATGCTATTAACATAATCAAATGATAAAAATCAACACAAATACAGGATTTTAAAACCTTCTAGGAAAGAGCAAAGGAAAATGCCTAACTATAAAAAAAAAACCTATCTCAACCAAAACTTACCATTATATTCAGACAGCAAAACTCTTAGAGTTTTAAATAAGTTTTAAATTAAAAAGCAAAATAAGCATATTCCTGTCACTATTATTTAATATTAATACATAGTTAGATACTAGGAGAGAAATTCATAAAAATGCTAACAGCAGTTTAATGATGTGGCAATACTAATGACTTTTCATTTCTCTATTTTCTAAACTTTCAGTAACAATGTAATACTTTTATAGTTTAGATACCTATTTTTAAAGTGTTAAAAGCACAAGTCATTCCACATACGTCGGTCATAGTCAGAATTTTACGTTATTGATGAATGTATACAACCGTAAGAGGACTCATTTTCTGTGATGCATACATTTCTGAAGACCTCACAGAAATCAAGCCTAATTTTCCTTTAGGAATAAAGTAGAAAGTGCATTCTCAGGACACTAACGTTTTCAGCTACTGTAGTGTTTGTTTTATGCTCCCTTCAGATTTTTTACAGCAATTCCTCTAATATTTTTGCAGAGTGCTTTTCCTTAAAAAAAAAAAAAAAGGCAGTGTATTATGGGACTAGCTTGCCTTTCTTTTCAGGGTTTTATTACATCTAACATCACTGCAAAGTTACTGATTTTGAAGACTGCTTTCTTACATATCTTATGCATAGTAAGCCTTTATTGGACTTCCCTGGTGGCTCAGATGGTAAAGAATCTGCCTGCAATGTGGGAGACCAGGTTTGATCCCTGGGTCAGGAAGATACCCTGGAGTAGGTAATGGTTACCCACACCAGTATTCTTGCCTGGAGAACTGCATGAACAGAGGAGCCTTGTGGGCTGCAGTCCATGCGGTCACAAAGAGTTGGACATGACTGACAGACTTAACACTTTAGCAACATAAGACTTTATTAATATTTCAATGTCATATCACTTTCAGTTCACATATTTCCCACAAAATGCAACTGCAATGGAATGGTCTTTATACATCCTTAGAAATGGCGGCTCAGAACATGCAGTGCTAGGGACACAGGATTATTAACAAGGCAGACAAGGGGAGGTTAGCACTTGTCCACCATCAATAAATCTGAGCATCTGCCCAGCACTAAGACTATCTGTTGCTTACATTGCTTTTCTTCCAGTATATGTTTGTCCCTGTTGCTATGGCTAAAAAAAAATCTGCAGCAGGAACCATTATCTTTCACAAAACACAGAAAAGAATAATAAACATGGGCTATTAGTAAATGTTTTTTTCTTTTAATGATGGTTATAAAAGAAACCTCTTGTTCCAAAATAGTGAAAGACTTCTTTCCACCAGAGGAAAATAGACTGTTCTCTCTCAATAACAGATTTCCTTGTGTGAAGAAAGCCCTTGTGTATCTGACCATGAGATCAGGCACTTTTGCTGTTTAAATGACAATTTATTGTAAAAGTCCCTCAATTTCCCGCCACCAACCATATAAACCTGCCCATTGCCCTCAGCCCTTTCATGAATTAAATAAATTATATTATGCAGTTCAGGGAAGAAGCAGCCCCAGCTCTGTTAGGTACCTGGGCTCTTTGCCATCCTCCCCATCTGGCTATTCAGGGGCCTCACTCTAACAGCCACCCCCCTTACCCCATATTGTCATCCCATCCTTTCTAAAGACTCCTTCATGTCAACAAAGTAACAGAATCAGTTTTCCCCAAAAATGCATAGAACACTAGTTTATATCACTAGATGCTGTAGAAAAATAATAAAAATCTACACTGATACAGAATTTCAAAGTGCTTTTTGGGTCTCTCATCTTTAAAAACAGAAGTAGAAGGAAAACACTTTCAATGCTCCTATTCGCTCTCCCTCTATAACCACTTTTTAAGTTACATTTCAGTGCTCTTCACTTTCTTGAGTTCAATGCAGTCTATCTAATCTCTGCTCCCTGTTCTTGGCCTTTCTCCCTTAGGAGAAGAGCTCTGAATGAAGGAACCAAAATAATATATATGCACAAAAAGGAAAAAAAACCTCAGGGAAATAAAAACAACTTTCTAAAGTTTTAAAATTCCTTTTAAACAAGTCAATCAACATCCCTATAGATGTACAGCCAGGCAATAAATTTCCCATGCACACTTTTACGGTAAACTCCTGGAAGATGTACTCTAGCAAAATAAAGGACTAAATCAAGGAAGAGAAAAACAAAGAATGTACAAAACAGCCATTATAACTTAGGAGGGGCACGAAATGCAAGTTCCAGGATTGCAACTGCACTGCTGGCCTAGAGACTCCTGGTACAGAGTGGAGCGGACACAAGGAACACTTCCAGAAGCAAATCTCCAGAACAAAAGAAGTCTCAACAGGGAAGACGGAGTGACAGATAATGCCATGGACATCTTAGAAGAACTAAGATCGTCTAATAATGATCATACCAGTGAAAATATAAAGTAACAACAACAAAACTACAGTAAAAAGATAGCATAATCATTTGGTTCTAAAGTGAACAATAAATAGTTCAATACTGATTACGGTGTAAATATTATAATGATATAAACAGCATCATGACATAACTAAACCGGAGGATAGGGAGAAGAGAAGTGGGGTACAAAAGGAAGTCAAGAGATAAAGTCTAATATTTATAAAAGTCAAGAAATAGCACGAGTGTATCATCTGAAAACATGGAAGCAACAATCAGAAGATGCAATGATGCCATATACGTAGCTGCCTCTGTGGACCAGGACAAGGGCTGCAGAGGAGTGGAGCAAAAGATTACTGTTTTTCATTATAGGAGGTTGGGTACTACCATCTCCTACACACACTTCTAAAATTCAGAAAAATACCAAAACAAAACTAGCTTTTACTTACCTATATTTAGTAAAGAAATGTATAAGTCTTATTTAACATTAAGACCTAATCTTAAACTCTTTAGGGGCCAAAACCTGACCTGAACTAATAGGAGGCTACTTATAGTTTCTATTAATACTTATGCAACTCAGTATAAATATTACACTTCAATAAGGAAATATTAATGAGTTTTATGGGTATTACCCCAATACAGGCACTCACTATTACATACCATGTATAGATTACCTTTCCAGAATCTGAAAATTTCTGAAGTTTAAAGTATTTCTGACCTAAGATGTCTGGATGAGAGAGTCTGGGCCTCCATTACATTTTTTTAAAAAGCTGTGTGCATTTATTACTTTTTTCATTTTGAATATATTTTTAAGAAATAAATGGAGAGAAATTATAAACAGAAAACAGGAGACTCACGTGACCTCAGATAGAACAATACCTATATCACATATTTTTACCAAATGTGGCATTATATCTGGGTCACAATTTAGGTACTGAATAAGGATATTCACTCTCTCAATGAAAAGTTTAAAAAGAAAGGGATAAAACTTCATCTGACTCATCGTTTGTCTCCTGGGACCATCCCATCTATCTTGCTTTTCTAGAGCAAAACAGGGCTCTTCTTCTATACCCTAGAGCTCTTCTACACTCAAATTGACATTTTTTTACCTCCCATGCACATTTCATCTCATCACAATCTAGCTTCAGTACAGTAAGGTCAACAGCCATCTCCATGGCAGCTAAGCCTAAAGGACATTTTCTGGGCCCATGTTATTTGACTTGACACATTTACTTTCTCACATGACAAGGAATCTTCTGGTTCCTCAAAGCTCCGTTTTACCCTCTCCCAGTCTCTGGGCTTTCCTGGTAGCTCAGACGGTAAAGCATCTGTCTACAATGCGGGAGACCCGGGTTTGATCCCTGGGTTGGGAAGATCTCCTGGAGAAGGAAATGGCAACCCATTCCAGTATTTATGCCTGGAAAATCCCATGGGCTGAGGAGCCTGGTGGGCTACAGTCCATGGGGTTGCAAAGAGTCAGACACAACTGAATGACTTCACTATGTAGTGTGAGGATAGTTTGAAATACTACTTTAAAATTGGAAGTGACTGGAACTGTCAGCCTCACACTTCTGAGAACAGACTTGCAAATTGCAATAAAATCAGCAACTTGAACACTCATAGATATTTGTCTCTGAGATCATGAGATCTCTCTGAGTCTCATTCTGTGTTCCCTTCTCCCAAGTTATCAAATCCATATCTCTGGCTCCAATGACCACCTCTATGCATTTTACTCCAAAAGAAAATACTGATAAATCAGATGATCAAATTTAATAAGACTTTTGTGCTCTAAAAGTCATCATCAAGAAAGCTAAAAAGATGAACTGGGGGGAAAAATCTGACAATCATCTATCTGATAGACTTGTATCTAGAATATCTAAAGAACACCTACAACTTAAGACAAACAACACAATTTAAAGATGGGCAAAAGTTTTTAATAGCCATTTCACCAAAGAAGATAAATGAATAGTTAGTAAGCTCATGAAATGATCTGCAAATTAAAACCACAATGAGGTAATACTATATCCCTCCTGGGCTTCCCTTCCTGAGCATCCCTGGTAGTCCAGACTGTAAAGAATCTGCCTGCAACGCAGGAGACCCAGGTTTGATGCCTGGTTCGGGACGATTCCCTGAAGAAGGGAACAAATACCCACTCCAGTGTTCTTGTCCGGATGATCCCATGGACAGAGGAGCCTGGCAGGCTACAGTCCGTGTGGACACAAACAGTTGGACATGACTGAGTAACTAACATATCCCCTGTAGAAGGGCTATAAGCAGAAAGACCACTGATATCAACTGTAGCATGTGGAGAAACAAGCCCTCATATACTGCCCTTGAGAATGCGGAGTGCTTTAGAGACCTTGGGAAACAGTCTTGACAGTTATTATAAGTCAAACGTAAACTTAAACAACAATAACAACATCCTCAGGAAACCCCACATTCACAGGTCTTTATAGCATTGATGAAGAACCTCTACTTCATTAACAAGGATCACAACTGGAATTTTACTTTTGTTAAATTCTTTAATTAATGACATTCACCTTTACTGGGCAGTAAGCTCCCTATAGGCAGAAATCCTATCTCACTTTGCTCACCTTTGTATTAGCACTCTCTAGCCCAATGTTGTCACAGAATATCCATTCAGTAAATACTGACTAAATCAACTTTTCTCCCACAAGAGCCAGAACTAACTAGGAATTTCATTTATAACTCAAACTATAACTAACACTGTTTACTGTCTCAAATGCTGATCAAGTAGCACAGTGAAAATTTAGACAACATAAAAATTCAGTATTTTTTATCCTGGTACAATTCATATCAATTGAGAAGAAACAACTGATCTTTAAATATGTGCAACAGTTTGACCACATCAGACCAAGTCCAAAATTGTAATAATTCAAAATGCAATCCAAGTATTTTTAACAATAATTCTAAAAGGTTACAATTGTAAGTTGTTAAGAAGTGAGGATAAGAGTTCTTTTAAGAAAGAGAAAAAAAAAGAGAGAAAAACAAGTTTCATAAAATTCAGTTTAGCAATTTCAATCTTTGAGTCAGAAATACAGTGAAGAATAGGTGGCAAGTTACTAAAGAAGGGCGTAAAATATGCTACTTCACTAACAGTATCCTTGAAAGGCCTATTCCCCTCACTCAACCAGGGAAGAATGCTCTCTCACAAGCAACTCACATCTGGCCACTGTCATGCCCACACCAGACCAATAGGTAACAAGGCATCAAGATCACCCTATTCCCACTCTTTATTGAAATTAAAATCAGAATTAAAGTTCAGGGTTCTGAGAATTTTAGGGAAGATGGTAGAGTAACACTACAAGGCCTCCATATGCCACCCATTAAGCAGTCTGAGACAAAGCTTTGACTTGGTCTGTTTAACACTATGATCTTCAAGAACAATGAGCTCATTAAAAATATCAAAATGAATTTTAAAAGGTTAAATGTGTCAAAATAAAGTAGTAACTACCAGAAAATATAGATGCAATTACTAAAAGTGAAGAAAAAAATGATAAAACACACAAACACATCCCACAGACTAAATGAAGTTTACTCAGAAACAAACAAACAAAGATTTTGTTAGTTTTAAAATCCCCTAGAGGGTATCCCTGTTACCTACCTCAGTGGTAAAGAATTCACCTGCCAATGCAGGAGACAGGGGTTCGATCTCTGATTCAGAAAGATCCTACATGCACGGAGCAACTACACCCGTGCTCAACAACCAAGCCTGTGCTCTAGAGCCCGCGAGCCACAACTACCGAGCCCACGTGCGGCAACTGCTGAAGACTGCGTGCTCTAGAGCCTGTGCCCCTGCCACAGGAGAAGGCACCGCATGAGAAACAGGCACCGCAACTAGAGGTTAGCCCCAGCTCACCGCAGCTGGGGAAAAGCCCGCACAACAACGAAGACCCAGCACAGTCAAAAATAAATAAATGAATAAAATTAAAGATAGAAATGTTAAACAAAATAAAATCCTCTAGAATAATTCAGAGTATGACCAGAGGTAATAAACAATAATTTCAATGTTACATGAAGAATAACAAATAAGCAATGCTGAGGATAACTAGAAAATGAAATCCAAAGAATAAAAAATTTTAAAATGATAATGTAAGAGAAACAAACTGAGAAATACAGAAATAGAACTTCTGAATTGTAATTTTCTGGAGAAAAACACAACAGATGAAAGCACTGACAAATGGTAAATGCTTTACACGAATTATCTCATTTGATTCTCACAGCAGTGCCGGAATATAGAGAAACTGTCTTATCTTCACTTCACACATGGCTCAGAGAAGTTAAGCAACTTGCCTAAGGCTGCTCAGCCATATTTCACTAGATGTAGTAGCTTGTGGCAATTTACAAGGTGAATCTAAAATATGTAGGTTTTTTTCTTTTTCATCTCACTGTAGCATAGCTGTTAGAAAAAGACAAAACCTGGTGTGTTGCTGGCTTTATTATGATAAAGAAGAGGTATGATCAACACAGATACAAAAACACAGAATCCACAGTTTTAAGTATTAAATAGCAACATGCTTTTTGCTGCAATTTTGTCTGCATAGGGGGACATCTGACCAAAGTTAATGGATATACTTGTTAAAAATTTGACAAAATAATAATTTATATACTTCAAGGCTGTAAGACATGCCTGAAAAGTTAAGTCCAATTTATCACAAAAATTGGATATTTATCATTTTGAGTTGATTTACAAATATATATCACAAGCCACAGAAAAATACTGCATTTTAAAATTATAGTGCATATTCTATGTTACACATATATTACATATAAATAACATAACCTTAAACCACTACAACTATTTAAAACTAAAGCTGTATCTTTAAACTACTCCAGTAGATTATTCAAGATTAATTTTCTAACACGAAACCTGAAAGGCTGGTGAAAAGAAAGTGTTAGTCACTCAGTTGTGTCCGACTCTGCAACCCCATGGACTGTAGCCTGCTATGCTCCTCTGTCCATAGAATTCTCCAGGCAAGAATACTGGAGTGGGCAACCATTTCCTTCTCCAGAGGATTTTCCTGACCCAAGGGCTGAACCCTGTTCTCCTGCGCTACAGGCAGATTCTTTACCATCTGCCACGAGGCAGCCAAGAAGAAAGACAGAGTGGACTCTAGGTATCCCCCAAAATGCTGGCCAGCAGAAGGAGAACGGGCCGCTAAAGAAAACTGAGGGAGCCTGGTGCTGGAAGTCTTGAGCAAACCCAACTGGGCCAGGAGAGGAGAGTGCTGCAATGTGCAGTTTAGAATCTCAAGGAACAGAGTAAGAGAGGGGCAGGCCAAAGCTGACGGTGAGTGAGGAGCAGATAGGTGAGGCAGGCAGGACTCAGATCCAAACAGTGCATGCCATCTGTGACACAGACAGGCCTCAGCAGAACCACTCACCGTGTGTGTGAATTAGGTGAACCTGAGATGATTACAAGAAAAGGGCCTGGACTCTAACGTCTGAATTTTCCAGAAGAGTCTGAACCTGAGGAAAGCTAAGGAGGCATACCCGTGGGCATTCTTCAGGACAAATACAAGGATACTGAAAACAGCAGTTCTTAACAAAAGGCAAAGAGGAGACTTGTTGGGGTTCTTTCAGCATTTCACTTCTGAGAAAGGGAAGTGTGAGTCTGACAGACGTAACAGACGGAAAATACCTTCAATGAAGTACAGAACTAATCTTCCTCTAGTTTCTCCAAGCGTTCTTCAATGCTTGTCCTACAGAGAAAAATCTAACCCTTACAGATGAGGAAAGGGAGACAGAGAAAACGTCAAGGCTGCAGCAGCCCAGAGCCCTTCCTAGGCATGCACCACACTGTACTGGAGTGACTTGCTTACATTTTTGCCTCCCTCACCGCACTGTGGGCTCCTTGAGGGTTCAGGAATGAAGCCTGAATTAGAATTACAGAGATGAATTCCTGCTATTAGTCACAGGATGCTTCTGCTTGCCATTGCTGGGTAACAAACTAACCCAGCCTTAGCTGCCTAGACATCTGCGGTTTCCTATTTTCACAATTCCATGGGTTGACTGCACAGCTCTGCTGCTGCTCTTACCTGACTGATGTGCTGCTGCACTGCGCCCAGGTCAGCTGGGGACCGGGCTCAGTGAGGAGGTCTGGACCTCCCTCTCCAGCTGGCCTTCCTCTCAGCCTTCCTCACAGAACGGCAGCAGTGGGCAGAGAAGCTGACCCATTGCACGTGGTGCCTCTGCCTGCATCGTGTCTGCTTATGACCCCCTGGCCACTTCAAGCCACATGGCACAGTCCAGTACAAACGGTATGGAAACAGACTCTACCACCTGATTGGAAAAACAAGCAGACCCACACTGCAAAGGGGGAGAGACATGGAGCGGTGGTTCATTCAGGGGCTATTTTGTGCCATTATTTAACATACATTGTTTGTGCTATTCTTCTCTCTGATAACTACTTTCATTGGTAGAATTTTTATTATAAAGTGTCGTTACACCTATTACATCTAAAAATTTGATTATATTCCTTAATTTGTAATATGGGGGGAGGGGAGTTACTGGGCTCTATTTCTACTTCAGAATGGATCTAAAAACATTTCAAGGCTTAAAGATTAGAATTACTACTGGCAGCAATTCACATCATTTGAAGATCTTATGTTTCTTCACAAACACATACATCTTTCGAAGCAATTCATTAAACTAACTGAAGAAAGAATTCTGGGCACATTTTATAACAGAAAAATCTAAGGCAGCTCTATCTCATTTGAAATGCTTTATTCAGAAGAATTCTCATCTCATTACACTGTATAATGTAGCATATAATGCTGGTGGTACAGACAGCCCTGCACCAGCCATCTGTCATCTCAGGCTGGAGCAAGCATCTTCTCTACTTAACGCAGTAAGTAAGGTAGAGAAGTCAGAGCAGGGCCTGCCTTACCATCTAAGAAATATCTCTCCAGCCAGGACAAATCCTCTCCTGCCCATTCCATGGTCAGCTCCACCCTTGTTCATTCTAATCCACCCTCTTGGGATGTTGCACACACTCCATACACTAGGCCAAAAACCTCCTGACCTTCAGAGCACATTTTAAAATTTATCTCCTCTGTGAGCAAAGAAACGTCAAAACAGGCTCCCCCACTCTATCTTAGCACCCACAACACATACCCAATATTCTTCACAGTTTGACATTTAATTATACACAAAATGCTTCTTCAATATATGCGCTGGCTAATTTTATGTACCAACTTGAATAGGCCACAGTACGCAGATATTTGGTCAAATATTATTCGAGATGTTTCTGTGAAGGCATATTCATAGATATGATTAACACTTAAATCAAGAGACTTTGTGTAAAAGATATCACTATCCACAGTGTGGGTGTGTGTTAGTCACTCAGTCATGTCCAACTTTTTCCGACCCCGTGGACTGTAGCCTGCCAGGCTACTCTGTCCATGGGATTCTCCAGGCAAGAATACTGGAGTGGGTTGCCTTCTCCAGGGATCAAACTCGGTCTCCTGCATTGCAGTCAGATTCTTCCCTGTGTCAGCCACCAGGGAAGTGCCTATAGTGTGGATAGTACTCACCCAGTCATACGAAGGTCTTAAAACAAAAACCCCTAGCCTCTCCTGGAAGAAGAGAGAATTTTGCCAGTAGACCTGTGGTCTCAAATTTCAGATTCAATTCTTCTCTCAGTTCCCCAATCTGCCAGCCTAGTTGGCACACTTGGCAGCCTCTACAATCACATGAGCCAATTTCTTAAAATCTATCAATAAGAATCTTTCTCTATCCACCTATCTTTTTTATACTATTGGTTCTGTTTCTTTGGGGAACCCTAAAACAAAATACTATCTAGTTACAAATCATTCCTTACAGTGTAGAAATCTTGGCCTACTAAAAAGGATGAACTCTCTTTGGACCATTACATATTTCTTTAGCATTCCCTACAGTGTTCTGGATCATCATGTATTTCTTTTAAGCATTCCCCACAGTGTTCTATATAAAGCACGAGTAAAATATTTCTGAAAATTTAACTGGTGTTTCTTTATGACTAAACCTTGAATCCTCCCAGTTTCCTAATCTCTCTGCCTTAATTACTGTGATCGGCATGATAATGTATTACAAAGCATAAGCTGAAAGAAAGAAAAGCAACTCTGGCCCCATTTTCCTCTGGGTAAATCCGAAAGGTGGTTAAAGTCTATTAAGAATTGGGAATTTTAATATTAATTTGCACAAGTGGTACAATGTAAAAGTCTTCAGTTTATTGTTTGCTCTATGATCCTGAAACTCAGTTTCCTCCCTCTAGATAGCACTTTTCAGTGGAAAAAACTATAGTGAGAAAAACTTTTTAGTCAATCATCAAAGTAGTAACCCAGTGCAAGTTGCTCAGTCATGTTCGACTCTTTGCAAACCCATGGACTATACAGACCATGGAATTCTCCAAGCCAGAATACTGGAGTGGGTAGCCTTTCCCGTCTCCAGGGAATATTCCCAACCCAGGGATCAAACCCAGATCTCCTGCATTGCAGGCGGATTCTTTACCAGCTGAGTAACAAGGGAAGCCCAAGTAACCCAAGATCTAATTTTAAAATAATATAAATGCAAACCAGGAAACAGTTATTTGTTTTTAAAGTCAGCTATCACTTCTCAGAGATTTTCACCTCATTATAAAACCCTTCTCTTTGGGAAGACACATAAAACATCTGAATCAAAAAAACAGACAAGGATGTACTTTCATACAGACAAGAAAGTCAGCATAACCCAAACAATGAAATAACTCATCTAATATTTTCTGAGCACCCATAAATTCTGTTTGCTAAACATCTCCTCTGCTCTGGACCCTCCAATAACTCCAATCTGTTGATTCAATCTGTGGTAAAGGATGAGTAAATAGAACCAAGTACAATGAATAAGGTAAAAAAATTCAAAACTCTGCCCTTAACCGTTTAAATCTATATTCCACAAAAGATACTTTTTCTTTTTTTACTGTAGGGGAAAAAAGTAACAAAATTTATGAAATTAGCCATTTTAGGTGTACAGTTTGGTAGATATATTAATATAATTACTATTATTAATAATATAATTAATTATTATTAATAGGTTGGTGTGATTATTAATCAATATAATTATAACGAATATATTATATGTTGTTAATATTTAATGATATATTATAATTTATATATAATGCATAATTAATATATTAATATAATTAACACTAATCATTAATTATATGCACATTGTCAGGAAAAGATTTCCAAAACTTTTTCAATTTACAAAACTGAAACTCTATACCCTTTAAACAAAAGATGCAATAAATTCACCAAAGTTATGGCAGTAATCATTTCATGATACATGTAAATCAGATCACTTTTCTGTATACCTTAACCTTATACAATGCTGTATGCCAATTAGAACTCAATAAAACTGGAAGAAAAAAAATAAACCAACAGCAAAAAAGATGCTTATTCTTAATAGTTCCTACCCACTGCCTATTTTATTCTATACATGAAGTAAAATTATTTTCACAATAAACATTACGGACTACTAGCAGACTAACAGCAGATTTAAAAGATAATCATTCAAGGAAATGGAAGAGGTCAGAAGTACGGCCATGAACAGAAGATCCATATGAACCCCTGTGTAGAGAGAGGACACAGCTGGAATATGGCTTCACGGTCCCTCTGAATGCAAGTGAGGAGTCAGAAGAGGGGGCCCACAGCTAAAGCGAGTCAAATGAGGCAGCACCAACCACAGGAGCAGTAGCCCTCGGTGACTGCACTCAGTAGGGGTTGGCCACTCCTGCGGCTGCCCCACAGGAAGGATGGCAAGACTGCCGGGAAGTACACAGAGCCAATCTAACGATGCGCTGTGCCACCCCTCATTCAACAGACTTTCAGCTAAATAGGCCTATTCAGGCCTACAAGATAATTACAATAATAGCAATGACTTAACTATAAATCTAGTAAAATAACCTACCACAGTATAAGTGCTTAACAAATTAAAGTATTGCTTATATTTTTCTGCCTGTTACTATACTTTAAATGTAACTTTGGTGTTTCTGTTTTAGAAAGATGAACCCTTATTAAATCACTAGCTTTGAAAATCACTTACATACATTTTCTTCCAAAGCCTGACTCCCAGCTGAGCCTGCACTGGGACCACTCCAGGAAAGATAAGAGGGATTTTGCACATGACTAAGGTTATGTGCAGGGTCAGTCCTGCTAAAGGCCAGTTTACAGAAGTCTGGGAACTCTCAAAGAGGTGGGGGGACTGGGGGTGGGGCACCATTCATTCTAAATCAAAAGTCTAAGTTTAGTCCAAAGAAAGTCACAGAGCATGAGAACAGAATGTGGCTTGGAGAACATGGTGCCTGTCATTCACACTACACTGCATAAGACAAGGGAGTTATAAATACAGAGTTAAGGCACGTCTCAAAAAGACTGTAGAACAATGAAAGTTCAAGGAATAGGCAGCACAGGAAGCAGTAGCTGTTAGTCACAAAACTGAGAGTGGCATGGGTGATAATGACACTGCAGAACTTCCAAAGGTCTGAGGAGTTAACACTGGACAGCTCCAGATAGAATAAGGAGTGAAGGTACAGTTAGAATCAGGAGGGTAACAGATAAGCCAATCAAGAAATTATTAGGACCCCTTTTCACTCACAAGGTCAAGGGAATAAAATGTGCCTGTGACGAGTAGTTAAGTACTGTACTCTGAAAAGTGGACAATGTTATCCATGACAAAGGTACACCCTACCTCCTGGCAGAATTCGTATTCAAACGGTCTCTTGAGGAAAATATCTTCAAATTAAGGTCCTCTGGACTCTCACAGATTAAATCTGAATAAGAAGAAAAGCTCACAATCAAAATTTACTTAAAACTGCTAATCAAAATACAACTTATGAGATAATTTTATAAAATACAAATAGTTCCAGTTATACACTGCTTATAGAAGACACATGATGAATAATAACACAAAAAGTTAAAATAAAAAAATTTTAAATGTTAAATATTAACCAAAAGAAAACAAAAATAGCTCTAATAACAAAAAATAAGCCAATTTTATCTGTTACTCACTGTAAGTGAGAGAATGTTGAGAAAACATGGTCTTAGAGAATGGAAATCTCAACTGAGAAATGAAAATTATGAAACAGAACCAAATAAAAATCCTAGAATTGAAAAGAATGAAAACTTGGATGATCTTAACAGTAGTTTGGAGATGATGGAAAAGTTAGGAAACTAGAAAACAGACTAATGTAAATTATACAAGCTGAAAAAAAAAAAAGACTGTAGAAAAAGAAACACTCTCACAAAACTGTGAAATAACATCAAACAGAATAATACATGTATGATTGGAGATCAGATGGCAATGAGCGATACTGAAACAGAAAAAGCAACTGAAGGTCCAACAGCTGTAAACCTCCAAAATCTGATTAGAAGACACTGACTTACATTATAAACCCAAGAAACTTAGTGAACCCCACATTCAGTTTGTTCAGTCGCTCAGTTGTGTCTGACTCTTTGTGATCCCACAGACTGCAGCACGCCAGGCTTCTCTGTCCATCACCAACTCCCAAAGCTTACTCAAACTCATATCCATTGAGTTGGTGATGCCATCCAACCATCTCATCCTCTGTCATCCCTTTCTCCCCCTGCCTTCAATCTTCCAGTATCAGGGTCTTTTCCAGTGAGTCAGTTCTTCACATCAGGTGGTCACAGTATCACAATTTCAGCTTCAGCATCAGTCCTTCCAATGAATATTCAAGACTGATTTCCTTTAGACTGGTTAGATCTCTTTGCTGTCCAAGGGACTCTCAAGAGTCTTCTCCAACACCACAATTCAAAAGCATCAATTCCTCGGCACTCAGCTAAGCATCAATTCCTTGACATTCAGCCTTCTTTATAGTCCAACTCTCACATCCATACATGATTACTGGAAAAAAGATAGCTTTGATTAGATGGACCTTTGTTGGCAAAGTAATGTCTCTGCTTTTTAATATGCTGTCTAGGTTAGTCATAGCTTTTCTTCCAATAAGCAAGCGTCTTTTAATTTCGTGGCTGCAGTCACCATCTGCAGTGATTTTGGAGCCCAAGAAAATAAACGCTCACTGTTTCCATTTTTTCCCCATCTATTTGCCATGAACTGATGGAACTGGATGCCATGATCTTAGTTTTTTGAATGTTGAGTTTTAAGCCATTCTCCTCTTTCACTTTCACCAAGAGGCTCTTTAGTTCTTCACTTTCTGCCATAAGGGTGGTGTCATCTGCATATCTGAGGTTATTGATATTTCTCCTGACAATCTTGACTGCCAGAAGAAGCTTGTGCTTCTTCCAGCACAGCATTTCACAGGATATACTCTGCATATAAGTTAAATAAGCAGGGTGACAATATACAGTCTTGACATACTCCTTTCCCAATTTGGAACCAATCTATTGTTCCATGTTCAGTTCTAACTGTTGCTTCTTGACCTGCATACAGATCTCTCAGGAGGCAGGTCAGATGGTCTGGTATTCCCATCTCTTTAAAAATTTTCCACAGTTTGTGGTGATCCACACAATCAAAGGCTTTGTCAATAAAACAGAAGTAGATATTTTTCTGGAACTCTCTTGCCTTTTCGATGACTCAATGGATGTTGGCAATTTGATCTCTGGTTCCTCTGCCTTTTCTAAATCCAGCTTGAACATCTGGAAGTTCATGGTTCATGTACTGTTGAAGTTCAGGCTTGGAGGATTTTGAACATTACTTTGCGAGCATGTGAGATGAGTGCAACTGTGTGGTAGTCTGAACATTCTTTGGCATTGCCTTTCTTTGGGATGGGAATGAAAACTGGTCCTATGGCCACTGTTGAGTTTTCCAAATTTGCTGGCATATTGAGTGCAGCACTTTCACAGCATCATCTTTTAGGATTTGAAATAGCTCAACTGGAATTCCATCACCTCCACTAGCTTTGTTCCTAGTGACGCTTCCTAAGGCCCATTTGACTTCCAGGCATTCCAGGGTGTCTGGGTGAGTAATCACACCATCGTGGTTATCTGGGTCATGAAGATCTTTTTTGTATAGTACTTCAGTGTATTGCCACCTCTTCTTAATACCTTCTGCTTCTGTTAGGGCCATACCTTTTCTGTCCTTTATTGTGCTCATCTTTGCATGAAATGTTCCCTTGGAATCTCTAATTTTCTTGAAGAGATCTCTAGTCTTTCCCATTCTGTTGTTTTCATCAAATTCTTTGCATTGATCACTGAGGAAGGCTTTCTTATCTCTCCTCGCTCTTCTTTGGTACTCTGCTATTCTTTGCAGAACTCTTTTATTGTTTGCTATTCTCTGTAATTCTTTGGATCAGTGGAGAAATAACTCCAGAAAGAATGAAGAGATGAGCCAAAGCAAAAACTACACCCAGCTGTGGATGTGACTGGTGATGGAAGTAAAGTCCAGTGCTGTAAAGAACAATACTGCATAGGAACCTGGAATGTTATGTCCATGAACAAGGCAAACTGGAGTGGTCAAACAGGAGATGGCAAGAATGAACATCAACATTTTAGAAGTCAGTAAACTAAAATGGACTGGAATGGGTGAATTAACTCAGATGACCATTATATCTACTACTGTGGGCAAGAATCCCTTAGAAGAAATGGAGTAGCCATCATAGTCAACAAAAGATCCAGAAATGCAGTATTTGGATGCAATCTCAAAAATGACAGGATGATCTCGTTTGTTTCCAAGGCAAACCACTCAGTACCACAGTAATCCAAGTCTATGCCCTGACCAGTAATGCTGAAGAAGCTGAAGTTGAATGGTTTGATGAAGACCTACAAGACCTTCTAGAACTAGCACCCAAAAAAGATGTCCTTTTCATTAAGGGGACAAGAATGCAGAAGTAGGAAGTTAAGAGATACCTGGAGTAACAGGCAAATTTGACCTTGGAATACAAAAAAAAGTCAGGGCAAAGGCCAACAGAGTTTTGCCCAGAGAACGCACTGGTTATAGCAAACACCCTCTTCCAAGAACACAAGAGAAGACTCTACACATGGACATCACCAGAGGGCCAACACCAAAATCAGCAGTGTTGTATATTCTTTGCAGCCAAAGATGGAGAAGCTCTATACAGTCAGCAAAAACAAGACCGGGAGCTGACTGTGGCTCAGATCATGAACTCCTTATGGCCAAATTCAGACTTAAATTGAAGAAAGTAGGAAATACCACTAGACAATTCAGGTATGATCTAAATCAAATCCTTTACGATTATACAGTGGAAGTGACGAACAGATTCAAGGGATTAGACCCGATAGAGCGTCTGAAGAACCATGAACAGAGGTTTGTGACATTGTGTAGGAGGCAGTGATCAAGACCATCCCCAAGAAAAAGAAATGCAAAAAGGCAAAATGGTTGTCTGAGGAGGCCTTACAAATAGCTGAGAAAAGAAGAGAAGCAAAAGACAAAGGAGAAAAGGAAAGAACCCTACGTAGGATGAATATAAACAGAACTGCATCTGAGCATCATAAAATGCTGGAAACCAAAAATAAAGAGAAAAGTCTTGAAAGCACCTAGAAAGAAATAGTAACAACAATAACAGTAAATACAGTATGATTATCACTTTCTATCAGAAAAAAAAAGCCAGAAGACATGAAATGATAACCATAATGTTGAAAGAATTCCATATGCAGCAAAAATATCCTTCAAAAATCAAGCAAAATAAAGAAGTCCAGATGAACAAAAACTAAGGAAATTTACTCCCAGCAAATGACACCTGATAAAGACTAGAATCTACAAAAAGAAAAGAAGAGTACCAGAGATGGAAATATGTGGATTAACAAAGAACTGTCTTTCATTTTCTCCTCTTAACGTAGCAAGTGTAACATGCAGGCTTACAATGTAGATTTATGTAAAATATATGAAAACAACAGCACAATGAATGTGAGGAGAAAGGGATTATATTGTTGCAAAGTGTTTCTATTTTACAAGAATTGGTAAGACATTAATTATAAGAGTAGGACAGACTGCAATAATTTGAGGATGAATGCTGCAATTGCAGCCACTAAAAATAAGTTATTAAATGGAATATCAAAAACAATCAATAGAGTAAGGGAGTAACAGAGTAACAGAAAAAGAGAGGGGAAAAAAAATCTAAACCTGACTTTAGTCAGTTCTCACTCTGCACAGTTATCTTCTATAAAGTTGGCAGGAACATGGAATTAGTGAACACAGAACCATTGCTCCTAGGAGAAATACAAGGTTAGGTTCCAGGGAGTCTCTGGTCACAACACTTCAGCCAACCATCAATACACAAGCTTGTGTTAGTTTGCTTGTGTTAGAAGACACCTTATTTAGCAAACATGTTTTGTCCATTCATTAACACTGAACTCATGATCAATAGTATTTTAACTCCTGCCTGAGGAAGCTTACCTAATAACAAGCCTATTTTCTCTGTAAGGCACATTACAGTCTTCTTTACTTAGGAACATTAAGCAGCACCTCAGCACTATGCTTAGGGGCAATTTTAAACAGTGAAATCATCAAAAAAAACCAAAACACAAAATGTGAAAATCATGGCACTGAATAGATCATGAAAAGGACATATGTTTACAGTGTGAGAAATGAAACAAGAAGGTAGAGTATGACTTGTTCAACATCAGTTCAGAGCCTGAATACTAGATGACTCAAAAATTTCACTGCTTTGTGCATGTCCGTGAATGATGCTGAAAGCACTGTCAGTACTGATTTGGGGATCAGATTTAAATTTTAGTGAGTAGCTTTATAGATTCTATTCTATATTTGCAGATATAGAATACATGAATAAAGAAAATCAACTGTGTATCAATAAGTACATTAAATATAAAAGGACCAAATAGTCCAATTAAAAGGTAGAGACTGTCAGAATGGGGATAAAGAAAAACAAAAACCAAAAGATCAAGACCCAACCATACCCTGCAAGATATGCAGAGATACACTTTGAGTTTAAAAACACAGGTCTAAAGTAGAGAGAATGGAAAAAAAGAAACACAACTTTCCACAACTGACACACGTTGAAATTTTAAAAATCTGAATCGCAATATATCTGTTAAACAAATTAACTGGTTGGTCTACCCTTCTGTAAAAAGAAAACTCAAAGCTCAAATGGTTTCACTAGTGAATCCTATCAAACAATAAGGAAGAGAATAATTCCCACCTCATTTACATGCTTTGCATAAAACTATCAGAAAAAGCTAAACAATTAAAAAAAACAACTACAAATCATGAACATAGTTTATGCTGCTGCTGCTGCTGCTGCTGCTGCTGCTGCTAAGTCACTTCAGTCGTATCCAACTCTGTGCGACCCCATAGACAGCAGCACACCAGACTCCCCCCATCCCTGGGATTCTCCAGGCAAGAACACTGGAGTGGGTTGCCATTTCCTTCTCCAATGCAGGATAGTTCATGAACCCAGATGAAAACATCCTTAGCAAACTATTGGAAAAATCAACAAGTTAACAAAAATAATAACATATAATGACCAAGTGGAGTTTATCCCAGGAACATAAAGTTACATTAATATCTGAAAGTCAGGGTCATGTCACAGAATAACTGATGCAGCAAAAGCACTTAACAAAAATCAACATCCATTCTGAGTTTTTTTCAAAAAAAAAAAAACACCTCAGCACACTAGAAACAGAGAAACTTCCTTAATCATATAAACCTACAGCAAATAATACACTTAACAGTAAAATCCTGAGGCCCTTTCCACTTGATTGGCAACAAGGGAAGGATGCCCACTCTTACCACTTCTACTGAACAACAGACAGAAGGTCCTAGCCAGACTAATTATGAATCATCTTTACAAAAGACATGCATGTCTCATATACTGAAAACTAAAAAACACTGATGAGAGAAATTAAATTTCTAAGGGCATGGAAACATACACCTTGTTTGTAATTTGGCAAATTCATTACTATAAAGATGTTGATTCTGCACAGAATTCTGTTCATATTCCAAACGGATGTTTTTACAGAAATTGGCCATTTGATTCTAAAATATACCAGAAAATGTGAATGATGTAAAAGAGCCAAAACAATCTTAAAAAAGAATAAGTTGAAGGACTTACACTTCAAGACTTATTCTAAACCCACAATAATCGTCAAAGTATGGTCCTGGTCTAACAACAGACAAATCGATCAAAACAGAGAGTCCAGGAATAGACTCACACTGACACTGTCACCCAATTTTCTTAAGAGGCACAAAATCAATTCAACAGAAAATGGAAATTCTTTTCAACAAACAGTGCTGAAGCAACTGGATGTTCATATAGAAAAAACAATCAACTTTAACCCCTGTCTGATATCATAAACCAAAAATAATTTCAGATGGGATCCCAAATCTTTTTCACATTTTTGATGCATTTACTTTGACAAATAAAATAGTCTTCTGATGTCAAAATTTATAAAGTAAGTTTCACGCTCTGAATTTTACTTTTTTTTTGAATTTTACTTTTAATATGCTATTTTTCCAAGTCAGTTTCAAAGTATCAGGTTTTAATGAGACAGTAAACTTCAAAAGTTTTAGTTCAGTACACACAGCAATTCTTTTTTCCTTCTAGTCTTACTGAGGTATAATTAACATATAGCACTGTGTAAATTTAAGGTATATAGCATAATGATTTGACCTACATCACAAAACATTACCACAATAAGCTTATTGGACATACACCACTTTACACAGATACAATATTAAAGAAAAAGAAAAATACATTTCCTCCCTTGTGATGAGAACTCTTAGGACTTACTCCCTTAACAACTTTCATATATAACATATAGGAGTGTTAATTGTGTTTATCATGTTGTACATGACATCCCTAAGTATCTTTTACATGAATGTCTGTACCTTTCAACTACCTTCATCCAATTTCTCTCTCCAGCCCCCATCTCACCTCCAATAACAACAAATCTCATCTCTTTTTCTGTAAGTTTGTTTGTTGTTGAAGTATAATTGACCTACAACACTATGTTGATTCCTGGTACACAACACAGTGATTCAATATTTCTAAACATTTCAAAATGATCACCATGATAAGCATGTTATCATGTCACTATATAAAGATATTATATAATTACTGATTATATTCCCCACACTGTGTATTTTATACCTATGAATCATTTATTTTGTAACTGAAAGTTTTTACCTCTTAATTTTAACCTAAAGCCAAAACTACGAAACTCCTAGAAATAAACACAGAAGAATATATTTATACCTCATGTATAAACAAGATGCAAAAGCATATGACAAATTCAACATAAGGAGGGGCACCAGAATGTTTTAATTAACATTGGGTAGTATCAATACGAGCTGACAGTTTTTTAAAAACCTAAGTAAAAACCGTGAATGTATGTGTACATGTGTATGTGTATCTACACACCCACAAACACATCCTAACTCTATCCACAAAACAGGAGAAGTAATGATACAAGTTGCATGCACCATGCACTAATAGGAACAAGGCTCCCTGAAGAAAAGCTGATTTGAGGGCTGAGGCACACAAAATGGGCCCAGAGTAGCTTCTTGCATCAGAAATCAAAAAATGTTCAAAGAATTATGGCGATATATAAAATAATCTGAGTAGTGAATTATAGGCCACTAAGTAACAAAGTGCTACATCACTCAGTTGTGTCCGACTCTTTGTGACCTCATGGACTGTAGCCCATCAGGATCCTCTGTCCATGAGGATTCTCCAGATAAGAGTACTGGAGTGGATTGCCATGCCCTCCTCCAGGGGATCTTTCCAACCCAAGGAATGAACCCACGTCTCCTCCGTTGCAGGCAGATTCTTTACCATCTGAGTCACCAGGTAAATCCCAAATAAGAACAGATCTATGAATAATTCAAATAGATAAATAAACAGGGGTGAAGCTCTTCTTTGCAGCAGAATACCAACTAATAAATACAGAAGTGAAGTCGCTCAGTCATGTCTGACTCTTTGCAATCCCATGAACTGTAGCCCACCAGGCTCCTCCATCCACGGAATTTTCTAGGCAAGAGTACTGGAGTGGGTTGCCATTTCCCTCTCCAAATAAATACAGAAGTATGTATTTCATCACTGATTGCTAAAATCATCACTGGACGTGAAAACATGTGGGTGAATATTCAAAAAGGAACAGGATTCCCTGGTGGCTCAGTCGGTAAAGAATCTGCCTGCAATACAGGAGACCCAGGTTCAATTCCTGGGTCGGGAAGACCCTCTGGAAAAGGGAATGGCTACCCACTCCAGTGTTCTTGCCTGGAGAATTCCATGAACAGAGGAGCCTGGCAGGCTACAGTCCACAGAGTAGCAAAGAGTCAGACACCACTGAGGGACTAACACTTTCACTTTTCGATACTTAATAATGTCAAAGGAAAAATCTGTATCTTGGCAGTAGAGAAATCTGGAAAATATTGACTTAATCAAGTGTCCAATGTCATCATCAATATTGGAACAAACTAGCACTGGGGGCTCCAGACATCTTGTGCTGAGAACAATAAAATCACTCTAGTGTAATTCTGTCTACAATGTATACCCTGAGTCTAACCAGGAGGAAACTTCAGAGAAACACAAATTGGGAAACATTCTGGAGGGGAAAAAAAAAAGAAAAAAACTGGTCCATAGTCTTCAAAAACGTCAAATGTCAAGAATGAAAAATTCAGGTTAAGGAACTATTCCAAATCAAAAGAGGTTAAAGAAACATGACAATCAAATTCAGTGTTATTCTGGATTGGACACTGAACAGAGAACACAAGAACAATAAAGGACATTATAGGGATAACTGCTGAAAATGCAATATGAAGTCTGAATTAGATAACAGTACTGTATTAATTATAAAATTTTTATATGGTCATATAAGAGATTGTCCCAGGTCTTAAGAAATACACAACTTAGACTCAAATGAATCATAAAAAATGTATTTATATATATGCATAGAGAGAGAGTGATAAAGCTAACGGGCTAAATTTCTAACAATTGGTAAATCTTAGTAAAGGATATGTGGTAGTTCTTTGTACTCTTACACTTTTTCTCTAAATCTGAAATTATATCAAAATTAAAAGCCACACATAAAGCAAAAGGCACAACTGTAAAACTGGAAAAGTGTCTGGATAAACACGAAGGACAAATGATCACTTCCCTCAATATATAAACAAACTATATAAAGGAATCAGAAAAAAGCAGTAACACTCCCAAAAGATTAATGGGAAAAAACATGTGCAGCCAATTCACAAAAGGAACTAATGTACTTTTAAAGGAAAAACAATAACAAAAAGCCAACTAATAATTTAAACAGGCAAAGGAAGATAACAATGAGATGTTTTCCATCTGTTAAATCAGTTATTTTCTTTTTTAAAACACCCAACATTGGCAAGAATATTCTAAAATGGCCACTCAACGTCCTGCTCGTGGGAATGTTAATTAGAAACTTTCAGCAATGCACTTCAGCAATATAATCTAAGAATCTTAAAAATATCCATACCACTTCACCCAGTTCATGACACTATCCTAAGGAAATCATCTGAACTGTGGATTTAAGTGTATGCCCAAAGTTACTCATCAAAGGATATTTCCAGTAGCAAAGTTCTTTAAAATAAGCTATATGTCAAGAGACAGGGAAGTGGTTAAACAAACTGAGATATAATCATAAAATACAATATGCAGTCCTTAAGAAGTACTAAAAATGGGAAATGTCATGCAATAAATGTTAAGAGAATAAAGCTTATAAAAACAGGCATTCAGGATGACTCCAATTAGGTAAAAAACAATCAGTAATACCCAGAAAAAAAGTACTAATAATGAACACTGTCTGAAAATTAATAAAACAAGGACTGCAAACACTTGTTCTAGTCTCGTTTATCTATCTTGCCCACCCCTCACCACCTGCCCCTACCCCAGACAAAGCCACCATTCCTTCCAAGGTGGTACATCTGCAATGACCTGTTTCTTGTTCCCTCTCAGCACCCTGAGCATTTCTTGAGGTCATGGCACCATCCCCAGTTGCACTCATTAAACATTTGCTGCTTAATATTTACAAATTCTCCCACCTCATTTCATACACATTAAAAAAAAAAAAAAAACAAAAACTGGCTCTATCCAGCTACTGAAGTCACCTCAAAACTGAAATCTAAATTGAATATGGAAGTTCACCAAGATGCAGCTTCTCTTTCCTTTGCTTCTTTCAAATAAAAACATTAAGGAGAAAAGAGCTTTCTTTCAACACTCCAGACTCCCAAGGCAGGCTTCAGGAAACATAAAAGACATTACATACCTGATTAGTGTTGTGTGCCAGGACCACCAGTGTCATTGTCATCTCAGGCTTGCATCAAAGAACATTTGTTTTTAAGTTTAATCATTAGCTGCCACCAAAAAACACACCCATCTGCATGTTGCAGTGCTCAGTCACTACCCAGGGCCACACCTGGCTCCAGCCCCACCCTATTCCCCACTGAATCCACCTTCCACTTGGCAACTTTCCACCTAATTAGATGAGCAGAGCACAGTCAGGAGGAAGAAGCTCTAAGCAAGGCTGGCAACATGGAGAAACCAGAAGGGGGTAGAATGACCACAACTGTGGCACAAGGCTGACTGAGAGGCATCATAAGTCAGTGGTCTTCAACCGAGGTGACTTTTGCCACTCGGGGGACTTTCGGCAAAGTCCTGGAGATATTTTTGGTTGCCCTAACCCTCGGGAAGTTACTGGCATCCAGTGTGAAGAGGCCAAGAAAGCTGCTAACCATTCTAAAATGCCGGACAGTTCCCACAACAAATTATCCATACCCAAATGCCAGCAGTGCTAAAGTGGAGAAATCTGCCATAAATTGATTTATCCACCAATACAGCAGAATCTAAACCCAACTCAGCAGGAACAGGACACACAGTGGGTAAAGGAGATTTGAGGCATTTTAGGAAATGTAAATACACACACACATGCACACAAAGCCTTCTCAGCCAGATGCTTAAGGCAGACTGAGAGAGTTGTTCCCTTGGACCAAAATTCTACTGCAGGAGTTGGGAACAAGAAAATTATAATTTAATAAAAGCAATAAGAATACCTCTTCTTCCTCAAGGGCTTGCTCTGCCACATGTCACATATTTCTTCAAAGGCTGCCTCACAGCAGAAACTGTAAGAAGATAATACTATCAAAATTGCCCAGACTGGTAAACATCTCCAGAGAAGTTGGCAATGCACCCACATAGTTGATGACAAATTTAGCTGCCTATCTCAAGGACCTAAGAACCCAAACTCACAGTTCCCAGCTTAGTTTAAAAGTGGCAAACATTCAAAGATCATTCAAGGAGAAGAAAATAATAATGCTCCTTTCCCCACACAAATCATCAAAAACTACATAAGAATTAAGAGAAGCAACATCTTCAAAAACTGAGAACAAAAAGTATTTAGTCTGCACTTCAACAACAACAAAAACCTGCAGATAGAAAGGAATTTAGCATATAAAATGCCATTATTATAATTCAGTTCAGGTTAGTGACATCTGTGGCATACCACAGTATCTTTTTTCTTGATTAGTTTAACAATTTCATCATGTCATGACTTCCACCCACGGGAGGCTAGAAAGTTAAGAGAAGTCATCCAGCACCATCCCTGGCTGAGACTTCAATAATTTTGACCTGACTCTGATACATCATTTGCCAGTCTGACCTTGACTCTCGTCCCTGCAGGGTTACGAAGCATCCAGCCCTAAGGTGGCCCATTTCAATGTTGGACAGGAGTATCAATAAAGGTTAGAAGTGTGTCCATTACCCTGAGACAAGAGTGGCCCTCCTTCCATCCACAGGCATTAGTTTTGCCCTCAATTAGAATTGCGAGAAACAAACTTACTTTCAATACATTAGTACTTAAAAGTTTCTGTAAAATTATCTTGTCCTCCTCACCCCAAACCCTTTTCTTCTACAGGCTGTAAAATGCACTCTCCTGATGAACTCAATTATGATTCACTGAAACAAAAAAAAAAAAAAAAAAGCCCAGAATGGAAGAAATAGAAGGAATATTAAAGATCAACCAGTTCAAACTCAATCCTACCTTTATAAATGAGTAAAACAAGATAGAAAAGGATGAAGCAAGGCTGCTTGCCAAAAGTCAAGCAGCTATACAGGAAAGCTTGAAGTGGAACTCAGGTTTCCTAACTCTTAAGTCTAATCTCCACAGAACTGTATCAAATTGTATTAGATGCTGTTACTAATAGAATGGACATTTTTTTTAAGTTTTATGATAAAACAGAAAAATATTTTCAGTTGTCACAAGTTCAAAACAACTTATATCATCACAATCACCTTATGAACTAGTGTAATTGTGACCATTCACACTATGGATGGAAGAAACCCAGCTCCGAGGTCACCAGTAAGCACTGAAGCTCTAGAAGCCAAATTCTTTGTGTTAATTTTATATCCTGCAACTTTACTATATTCATTGATTAGCTCTAGTAATTTTCTGGAAGAGTCTTTAGGGTTTTCTATGTAGAGGATCATGTCATCTGCAAACAGCGAGAGTTTCACTTCTTCTTTTCCTATCTGGATTCCTTTTACTTCTTTTTCTGCTCTGATTGCTGTGGCCAAAACTTCCAACACTATGTTGAATAGCAGTGGTGAGAGTGGGCACCCTTGTCTTGTTCTTGATTTCAGGGGAAATGCTTTCAATTTTTCACCATTGAGGGTGATGCTTGCTGTGGGTTTAAACCACTATGCAACCTGGGTAAGCACTAGAACATTCCTAATATTATCACAACTGAATTAACAAACTTAAGACTTCCAGTAATTCTTTAAAATGTTAATGTTTTGATATAATCTAATATAAAAGATACCATTCCTGAGAAAATATTTAAATTATTTTTTAACAAATCAAGATAAATTTAAAGATTTCCAGTTTATAGCCTCCTGGCATAAAATAAAAGGTCATTTTAACTTAAAAATTAGGTTATAGTATTACAGTATCATCTTCTACATCAACTACCCTAAAGAAACTCACCAAGAAGCAAACTAATCTTTTGGGGAGTAACACAGAAGGAACTCATTTATCACAGGAAGCTTTTTGAGAAACCCTAGGCAAGCAAAGCTTCACGCTCTCAATTATTTCCCAAAGGCTCTTCCACATAAGATGTGTGCCATGAATAATATATAAGCACTAAGCAAATAATATATTCAATCTGCCTAATTCACACAAATGTTATGAAATATTAAGAAGTAATAAAGGTGTGGATAAGTTCCTTTTCCACCAAGATCCTATTAAAATAATAAAAGGATTTTCTTAAAAAGAAGAAGCTTACACTTCTCAGAAGTTAGAGTAAATGTACTTTTCCAATAAGGACAAGTGAAGACTCTGCATATTTTATATAAAACTAATCGAAGATTTTCAAAGGCGGAAAGAAGAAGGCAGACTAGCTAGGGATCTCAGGATTCAAGGAATGATGTCTTGTTAAGTCTCCTGAGTTTTCTCTTTGCCTCATACAATCCAAAGTTGGAGCCAAAGAATTGGCAAATCCAGAAACATCAAGAAGTGAACAAAAGCTCTAAGAAAAACTTGCTCTTTCTAACCAGAGGAGTAGGAGAGTCAGCCTAGAAAGTAAAAAAAAAAAAAAAAAAAGCAATCACCTTACTGCAGACAAACGTGTGCTCATGCTTTGCTGCGCTCGGTTGCTTCAGGCATATCCGGCTCTTTGAGACCCTATGGATTGTAGCCCACCAGGCTCCTCTGCCCATGGAATTTTCCTGGCCAAAATACTGGAGTGAGTGGGCATGCCCTCTTCCAGGGGATCTTCCTGACCCAAGGATCAAATGTGTGTCTCCTGTGTCGCCTGCATGGCAGGTAGATTCTTTACCACTGAACCACAACACCACAGGAAAAAAGCCTGTGGTCACACTCTACCCATGCCAGCAAAGACCAAGGATAGATAAGACATCTTCTCTCACCAAGATATAACCAAGCATCCCAACATCCTCATCAGGGTGGTGTCAAGAGGAGGTTGGGTAAGTAGCTGGAACTTTCTTCCTTACTACTATTGTGTCTTGGTTTAAAAAAAAGGGTGGGGGATGCTCAGCAAAGATATAAAGAAGAGCCAAAAGGAAATTTCAGAACTGAAAAATACAATTACCAAAATATAAAAACCAGCAGAATGGTGTAGACAGAAAAAAGCAGTAACCCAGAAGATAGACAAATAGAAACTACCCAATCTGAATGACAAAGAGAAAAATAGACCGCAAAAGAAAAATGAACACAGCCTCAGGGACCTGTGGGTCTATAACTCAAGAGTTAACATTCATGTCATTGGAGAGAACTGAGCTGAAAAGTACTTGAAATAATGGCTGAAAGTATTCAAAAGTATTCAAAATGTAAAAGATACATTTACAGACTCAAGATTCTGAGCAAACATCTGAGCAAACAGGATAAACTCAAAGAAATCCTCAGTAAGACATGTAAACAGTTAAACTTCTGAACACTAAAGGAAAAAAAAATCTTGAAAGCAATGAGACAGAAATAACACCTTACCTATAGGGGAAAAATTATTTAAATGGCAGCATATATTTCATCAGAATATAGAGAGGTCAGAAAGACAGAACAGTTTTCAAGTACTGAAAGAAAAGAACTGTCAACTCAGAGCCCAATATCCAATAAAAATATCCTTCAAAGAGGAAGAGGAAATCAAGACATTTGAGATAAAAGTAAACTAAGAGACAGTGACACCAGCAGATGTACCCTGAAAGGATGAAATGGCTAAAGGAAGTTCTCTGAACAGAAAGAAAAATCCTTAAGGTATTAGCAAACAGAATTCAGCAAATACAAAAAGAATTATAAACCATGATCAACCGAGGCTTATCTCAAGGATACAAGATTTTTTCAATTTTTGAAAATTAATCAGGAGAAGGGATAAATTGGGAGATTGGGGCTGACATATACACACTACAATACATAAAACAGGTAACAAATAAGGACCTACTATATATCACACAGAACTGCACTCAACACTCTGTAATGACCTATATGGGGAAATCTTTAAAAAGACTGGATATATGTTATATGCTATATAACTGATTCACTTTGTACAGCAAAGTGAATCAGTTATACAGAAAGTAACACAATAGAAAGTATACATAAGCAGAAAGTAACACAACATTGCAAATTAACTTCAATAAAAACTTTTTAAAAAAAAATTAATCAGTGTAATCTACAGTGTTAAGAGGCTAATGAATAAAATCATAGGATGATACCAATAAAGAAAAAGCGTATGACAGAATTCAACATCAATTCATGACTTTTTTAAAAAGTCTCAGAAAAATAGGAATAAAAAAGAACATAATTTGAAAAAGAGCATCTACCATAAAAAAAAAAAAAAACAACCTACAACTAACATTACACTTAATGATGAAAAAAATCACTGCTCTGCCCCTAAGATTGGGGAAAAAGCAACTCTTATTTTATATAGTGCTAGAAGTTCTAGCCAATGCAGTAGAGCAAGAAAAGAAATAAAAGGCACACAGGTTAGAAAGAAACAAATAAAACTGCACCTATTTTCAGATTACAAAGAACATCCTAACGAAACTACCAAAAAAAAAAACAACTCCCAGATTAACAAAATTCAGCAAAGTTGCAGGATACAAAATAAACATACAAAAATTATCTGTACTTCTAAATACTAGCAATGAAAACAAGGACATGGAAATTAAAAACACAACATCATTTACAATCATGGAAAAAACAGCATATTAGGCGTAAATGTAAGAAAGATCTTCTATGCTGAAAACTATAAAATGCTTGTGAAAGAAATTAAGAGAATAAAAAAGTAATAAATAACTGTGTTCATGAACAAGGCTCAACAAAATAACAATGTCTATTATTCCCTAATGAATACACTAACTCAAGATTCCTGTTAAATTCTTTTAAAGACTTTTGTAGACACAGACACAAATATTTTTAAATGTATATGGAAAGACAAAAGCTAAACCACCTTTGAAAGATAATAGAATGGGAGAATTCAGTCTACTGAATTCAAGACAAGGTCTGTAGAGTCAAAGCTATGGTTTTTCCAGCAATAATGTACAGATGTAAGAGCTGGAGCATAAAGAAGACTGAGTGCCAAAGAACTGATGCTTTCAAATTGTGGTGCTGGAGAAGACTCTTGAGAGTCCCTTGGACAGCAAGGAGATCAAACCAGATAATCTTAAAGGAAATCAACCCTGAATATTCACTGGAAGGACTGATGCTGAAACTGAAGCTCCAATACTCTGGCCACCTGAGGTGAAGAGCCAACTCACAGGAAAGATTGAGGGCAGGAGAAAAATTGGGCAAGAGAGGATGAGAGGACTGGATAATACCACTGACTCAACAGATGTGAGTTTGAGCAAACTCCAAGAGATGGTGAGACAGGGAGCCCAGGAATGCTGCAGTCTACAGGGTCACAAAAAGTAGGACGCAACTTAGCTACTGAAAGACAACATACAGCAACCCTAATCAAGACTGTGTGGCATTAGCAGAGAGAGAGACATACAATTCAATGGAATAGAATAGATAACACATGAATAGACCCACACAAATATGCCCAAATGATTTTTGATTAAGCAATTCAATGAAGGAAAAATAACTTTTAAACCAATGGTGCCAAAGCAATAAGGAAAAAAAAATAACGTCAAGTGAAGTTTCAATACCTTAACTGAAACAGTTCATTCACTTATATGTGCAACCTGAAACTAAAAAGCTTTTAGGGAGAAAAAAAGCATTTTAAAAAATCTTTAGTATTTAGGGCTAGACAGTTATTAAACTTGACACCAAAGACATGATTCCCAACTGGGAAAATTTATAAATTGAACTTCAAAGGGTGAAAAGATAAGCCACAGACTGAGAGAAAATATTTACAAACCACTGACAAAGCACTAGTATCTAAAATATTGTATATAAAGGACTCTCAAAAGTTAACAACAAAAATCCAATTAGTAAATGGGCAGAAGACATGAAGAGACTTTCACTGAGAGAATATACAAGTGACAAACACATCAAAATATGTTCAATCTTACTAGCCATTGCTGTTGTTCAGTCACTCAGTGATGTCCAACTCTGCGATTAGGGAAAAGCAAGTGAAAATCACAATGAAGTATCATTACATATCTACCAGAATTACTAAAACAAGAAATGGTGCCAACACCAAAACGTGGGCAAGGATAAGGAGAAACTGAATCATCCTTTCAGTACTGGTAGGAATGTAAAATGGTACATTCTCTCTGGAAAACACTTGGGCAACTTCTTAAACCAGGTGACTATCATACAGCCCAGCAACTGCACTCCAGGGCTTTTATACCAGAGAAATGAAGTAATATGATTACCAGAAAACGTGCACACAAATGTTAGCAACAGCTTTATTCAACTAGATGTTCTTCAGCAGGTGAATGATTCAACAAACTATGACACATTCATATCACAGAATACTACTTGGAAATAAAAAACGAATAAAAAAGAACTATTTGGACATGAAACAACCATGAGCAATCTCCAGAGAATTATGCTGTGATAAAAGCCTATCTGAAAAGGTCACACAATGTATATTTCATTCACAGAACATCCTTGAAAAGACAAAATATAGAAGCAGGAAAAGAGATTAGAGGTTGCCAGAGGTTAAGACGTCAGTGGGAGTAGGGAGAGTAGGGGGAATTACAAAGAATAACATAAAGGATCCTTGTGATGACAGACATATTCTACATCTGAACTACACAGATGTCAATATTACAGTCATGATATTGTACTAAAATTTTGCAAGCTGTTAACTTTGAGGAAAACTGGATCTCTTAAACAGGATCTCTCTACATTATTTCTTACAACTGCATATCAACCTACATTTATCTCAAAATGAAAAATTAAAATTTTTAAAAAGGAAAGAAAAAAGACAAATCACAAGGCCACAAATGAGGTAAGAGAGCATTCAAGCAGATGAAAATGATTTCAACTGTTTTTTAAAGACAGAAAATATGGGAATAGTAATTAAATTAGCAAGATGGAGAAAGTCATAATAAAAGTATATGAAATAATAAAGATACATAATGGTGAAAAATTGAAAGCATTTCCCCTGAAATCAGGAACAAGACAAGGGTGCCCACTCTCACCACTACTATTCAACATAGTGTTGGAAGTTTTGGCCACAGCAATCAGAGCAGAAAAAGAAGTTAAAGGAATCCATATAGGAAAAGAAGAAGTGAAACTCTCGCTGTTTGCAGATGACATGATCCTCTACATAGAAAACCCTAAAGACTCTTCCAGAAAATTACTAGAGCTAATCAATGAATATAGTAAAGTTGCAGGATATAAAATTAACACACAGAAATCCCTTGCATTCCTATATACTAACAATGAAAAAACAGAAAGAGAAATTAAGGAAACAATACCATTCACCGTTGCAACAAAAAGAATAAAATACTTAGGAGTATATCTACCTAAAGAAACAAAAGACCTATACATAGAAAACTATAAAACACTGATGAAAGAAATCAAAGAGGACACAAACAGATGGAGAAACATACCGTGTTCATGGATTGGAAGAATCAATATCGTCAAAATGGCTATTCTACCCAAAGCAATCTATAGATTCAATGCAATCCCTATGAAGCTACCAACGGTATTTTTCACAGAACTAGAACAAATAATTTCACAATTTGTATGGAAATACAAAAAACCACGAATAGCCAAAGTAATCTTGAGAAAGAAGAATGGAACTGGAGGAATCAACCTGCCTGACTTCAGACTCTACTACAAAGCCACAGTCATCAAGACAGTATGGTACTGGCACAAAGACAGAAATATAGATCAATGGAACAGAATAGAAAGCCCAGAAATAAATCCACGAACCTATGGACACCTTATCTTTGACAAAGGAGGCAAGGATATACAATGGAAAAAAGACAACCTCTTTAACAAGTGGTGCTGGGAAAACTGGTCAACCACTTGTAAAAGAATGAAACTCGAACACTTTCTAACACCATACACAAAAATAAACTCAAAATGGATTAAAGATCTAAATGTAAGACCAGAAACTATAAAACTCCTAGAGGAGAACATAGGCAAAACACTCTCCGACATAAATCACGGCAAGATCCTCTATGACCCACCTCCAAGAATATTGGAAATAAAAGCAAAAATAAACAAATGGGACCTAATGAAAATTAAAAGCTTTTGCACTACAAAGGAAACTATAAGTAAGGTGAAAAGACAGCCCTCAGATTGGGAGAAAATAATAGCAAATGAAGAAACAGACAAAGGATTAATCTCAAAAATATATAAGTAACTCCTGAAGCTCAATGCCAGAAAAATAAATGACCCAATCAAAAAATGGGCCAAAGAACTAAACAGACATTTCTCCAAAGAAGACATACAGATGGCTAACAAACACATGAAAAGATGCTCAACATCACTCATTATCAGAGAAATGCAAATCAAAACCACAATGAGGTACCATTACACGCCAGTCAGGATGGCTGCTATCCAAAAGTCTACAAGAAATAAATGTTGGAGAGGGTGTGGAGAAAAGGGAACCCTCTTACACTGTTGGTGGGAATGCAAACTAGTACAGCCACTATGGAAAACAGTGTGGAGATTTCTTAAAAAACTGGAAATAGAACTGCCATATGACCCAGCAATACGACTACTGGGCATACACACTGAGGAAACCAGATCTGAAAGAGACACACGCACCCCAATGTTCATCGCAGCACTGTTTATAATAGCCAGGACATGGAAGCAACCTAGATGCCCATCAGCAGATGAGTGAATAAGGAAGCTGTGGTACATATATACCATGGAATATTACTCAGCCATTAAAAAGAATTCATTTGAATCAGTTCTAATGAGATGGATGAAACTGGAGCCCATTATACAGAGTGAAGTAAGCCAGAAAGATAAAGAACATTACTGCATACTAACACATATATATGGAATTTAGAAAGATGGTAACGATAATCCTATATGCAAAACAGAAAAAGAGACACAGAAGTACAGAACAGACTTTTGAACTCTGTGGGAGAAGGTGAGGGTGGGATGTTTTGAAAGAACATCATGTATATTATCTATGGTGAAACAGATCACCAGCCCAGGTGGCATGCATGAGACAAGTGCTCGGGCCTGGTGTACTGGGAAGACTCAGAGGAATCAGGTGGAGAGGGAGGTGGGAGGGGGGATCGGGATGGGGAATACGTGTAACTCTATGGCTGATTCCTATCAATGTATGACAAAACCCACTGAAATGTTGTGAAGTAATTAGCTTCCAACTAATAAAAAAAAATAAAGATACATAATGAGCTAATTTACCTATAAGATTCCAAAGAGCCTGTGCCTCAGGTTATGAGTAGCAGTAAAATACTGGCTAAAAACAGAGATAAAAAAAACAACTGGTACCTTGGCCACCTCCCCAGAAGAAACCGCTACCAGAAGTGGGGTGCTATCATAATGAAAACCTGAACAAGTTGTATTTTCTTAGTCACCATTCTGTAGGCAATGATAAACTTCATATTAGAAGATGAAAAGATGATGATCCACTTTTAGTGACTGCAAAAATAATTACAAAATCTGTTGATGGCTATAATTCAGAAAACAGATCATACACATGATGACTTTAAAACTGTTTGGGGAACAACTGGAAAATGAAATTTTATTTTCTATTGGCTGCTATTTACTATTGGCTGTTGCTAGCAAAAACCAAAAACATGTTTGGCTACTGGTACTCTGAACTGTCTAGAAATATCTTTACTGCTGACATGGAGAAAGTTTTAGTGGTCTGTACAGAAGATCAAACTAGCCACATGTTCTTAAGCCAATGCCTAATCCAGATAATTAATGAGCCTGCTACAGTAAATAAGAGATTTCAATGAAGATGAAACAGCATTATATTGGAAGAAGATGCTATCCAAAACTTTCATGGCTAGAAGGAAGTCAATGCCTGGTTTCAAAACTTCCAAGGACAGACTCACTCTTATTAGGGACTACTGCAGCTGGTTACTTTAAGTTAATTAAAGTCAATGCTCAATTATGAAAATCCTATGGTCTCTAAGAATTATGCTAAGTCTACTCTGCCTGCGCTCTGTAAATGGAAGAACAAAGCCTGGGTGACAGCACATCACTTCACAACATGTTACTAAATATTTCAAGCCCACTATTGAGACCCAATGTCCAGGAAAAGAGATTCCTTTCAAAATACTACTGCTCTTTGACAACACACTTGGTTACACAAGAGCACTGGGGGAGGTATACTGTAATGAGATCATTGTATTGTTGTTTTCATGACCATTAACACATCCATTCTGCAGCTCATAGATTAAGGAGTCATTTTGACTTTCAAATCTCATTATTTAAGAAATACATCTCAGAAGGCTACAGCAGCCATAGACAGTGATTCCTTTGCTACATCTGGGCAAAACTGAAAACCTTCTAGAAAGGATCTCATCATTCTAGAATCACTAAAAACATTCATGATTCATGGAAAGAATTACAGGGCATTTGGAAGTTGATCAACTTTATCAAAATTAAGGAGAGTTTGCAAGTTGGCATTGTATTCCCAAGTGGCACTAGTGGTAGAGAACCAACGTGCTGATGCAGAAGACACACAGACAGGGGTTCAATCCACAAGTCGGGAAGATCCCCTGGAGAAGGAAACGGCAACCCACTCCAGTATTCTTGCCTGGGAAATCCCATGGACGGAGAAGGCTGGAAGGCTATAGTCCACGGGGTTGCACAGAGTCAGACATGACTGAAGTGACTTAGCACACATGCATGACAAAACTTTAATGGAAGAGTTACTTTTATGGATGAGCAAAGAAAGTGGTATCTTGGGATGAAATCTACTCCTGGTGAAGATGCCGTTGAACTGCTGAAATGACAACAAAGGATTTAGAATGTTACATACACTTAGTTAATAAAGCAGTGGCAAAGGTTTAAGAGGATGGACTCCAATTTTGAAAGATGTTCTAATGAGGATGAAATGTTATCAAACTGCACTGCATGCTACAGAGAAATGGGTCATGGAAGGAAGAGTCGATCAAAGCAGCAAATTCCATTGCTGTCTTATTTTAAGAAACTGCCACAGCCACTCAGATTCAGAGATGCCTCCGTCATTGTCAGCTGTAGCCATCAACATCAAGGCAAGACCCTCCACCAGGAAACAGACTGTGACTCACTGGGGGCTCAGATGATGGTAAGCACATTTTAGCGATAGGTTATTTTTAAATTAAGGTATGTAAATTGTTTTTAGATAGTATTATGAGTATGCTCTTGCATACTTAACAGATTACAGTATAGCATAAACATAACCTTTATGTGCTTTGGGAAACCAAAAAAAAAAAAGTGATTTGTTTTATCTCAACATTTCCTTTATTGCCTTGGTCTAGAACCGAACCCACAATATGTCCAAGGTATGCCCATACTTTGAACTGAGAATGAAACAGTTTGGGGACCAGAATGGACAACTGAAGAAAAGTCAGTGCTACTTATCCACTACACTGTTCCCTGTTTCTGGGCCAACTGGAAGACTATATTTGCCAGTCTCACTTGCAATTATGTTAGAGTTAATGTGACTGATTTCTGACCAATATAATATGGGAAGAGTAACACTAGCCACTTCTAGACCTGGCCTTTAAAAACATTCATTGAGTTCCTCCAGCTCTCTTCTACTGCCATCTTGAAAGTCAGATGGTACAGCTACAGAGGGAGGAGTTACATCCAACTTGTGTTAAGACTTTGCATAACAAAAAATATTTTGTTGCTATTATCGCTGTTGCCATAGCACAGGCTAGCACTTTCAAAAATGTTGCTGCAAATAAGTCATCTTGTTCTGACGCAGGTTCATGATGTGGTCTGAGATCCTACATCTTGAATAAGCACTGAGATGATACTAATGTGGACAGTCTATGGAATACTCTGTGAAAAGCAAGAGCCTTCAACTACCAAGACGAATACACAGTGGGAGAACAGATTCTCTGGAGAAATTGAATGACCCAGAGAAAAGGCCTCCCACAGGGACTGAGCAGTAAGACTAGAGAATTCAGATTCACATTAAAGCAAGATGATGAAAGGCTTTACAAGGAAAAATATCCAGGAGAGTATAGATTGACAGGAAAGGTGATATTACAGATGATGTGATACAGCATCTGTTAAAAGTAATAATATGTCTATGAAAAGGTATATGAAAAATGGAATGTATGTAAAAAAGTGAGGTAACAACTTTATTCTGTCAACAAAGGTCCATCTGGTCAAAGCTATGGTTTTTCCAGTAGTCATATATGGATGCGAGAGCTGAACCATAAAGAAAGCTGAGTGCTGAAGAACTGATGCTTTTAAACTGTGGTGTTGGAGAAGACTCCTGAGAGTCCCTTGGACTGCAAGGAGATCCAACCAGTCCATCCTAAAGGAAATCAGTCCTGAATATTCACTGGAAGGACTGATGCTGAAGCTGAAGCTCCAATACTTTGGCCACCTGATGTGAAGAACTGACTCATTGGAAAAGACCCTGATGCTGGGAAAGACTGAAAGTAGGAGGAGAAAGGGATGACAGAGGATGAGACGACTGGATGGCATCATCAACTCAACAGATATGAGTTTGAGCAAGTTGGTGATGGACAGAGAAGCCAGGCGTGCTGCCGTCCATGGGGTGTCAAAGAGTCAGACACGACTGAGCAACTGAACTGAAGAAAGGAAATGTAGTCACAGACTACAATTTGGCTCTATAGTTTAAAAAGAGTTTAGTCAGTGACTAAATACTAATTGGAGAAGGCAATGGCAACCCACTCCAGTGTCCTTGCCTGGAGAATCCCAGGGATGGGGGAGTCTGGTGGGCTGCCGTCTATGGGGTTGCAAAGAGTCGGACACGACTGAAGTGACTTAGCAGCAGCAAATACTAATTACTGATTTCAATAAAAATAGGCCTATAACCATAATTGAAATGGAGAAAAGGTAAGTGAGGAGAGTTCAAGACGCCCACATTCTCAAAACAGGACGGCAATGCCTAACATTTAAAGTTGATAAATCATTAACAGTGAGATAAGCATTAAGTTATGGAATATGGAGGTAACCACCATAACAAACAAGAAAACAAAAGGTGCCTCTGTTTTTCATTACAAGCATTTATGCTTACTATTTTTAAACAATATCCAAGTATTACTGTGATAAAAATTTAAACATTAATTTTAAAATACAGAAAAATAAAGAGATTGGCAATAGATAGTATGGGCAAAAAAAACGGGGAAAAGTTCAACATTATCAGGGAAATGCAGATGAAATAAAAACTGAGACACTACCACTACTCAATTTAAATCCCCTTAACCAGACAATTCCACTTTTAGCATTCTATACTACAAGAACACTCCCACAAATATTCAAAGACATTTACACAAGAATGGTTAGTGCAATACTGTTAAAAAAGAGAAAAGTCAGAGCATAATAAATATCCACTAATAATAGGGGAAGAGTTGGATTAATTACGAATAAATGTACCCAACCTGGGGGCTTCCGAGGTGGCGCTAGTGGGAAAAAACTCCCCTGCCAATGCAGGAGACATAAGAGAAGAGGGTTCCATCCCTGGGTGGGGAAGATCCCCTGGAGAAGGGCACGGCAACCCACTCTAGTATTCTTGCCTGGAGAAACCCATGAACAGAGGAGCCTGGAGGGCTACAGTCCAAGGGGTCACACAGTGTCAGACACAACTGAAGCGACTCAGCATGTACTCACCCACTCAACTTGATTTCAGCCTTCTAAGACAAAAAGCAGATAACCCAGGCAAGCCAAACTCACTTCTGACCTACAGAACTATGAGATTAAAACATGTCTCGGTTTAAGCCTCTAAAGTTTGTGGTAATTCATTAGAGTTCAATAAAAAACAAATACTTCTAGAAAAGCTGAAGAAATGCATTACTCTACAACCCAGCAGCTATGGTTAGAAGTAATTATATATTCAGAGAAAGTCTTGCCCATGTGTACCAGAAGACACACACAAAATGTTCAAATCACCACTGCTCATGACAAAAAAAAAAAAAAAAAAAAATCAACAACCTATTCATTCATCAAAAGTATAAAGGTAAAATGGTGGAATATTTATATAAAATAATGCAATACAACAATGAAAATCAATGACCTACGACCACACATGAATATACAGATGAATGTCAAGTCATGTTATGTAAGATAAGAAAGCAAGTGACAAAAGTGTACACTCAGGATAATTCTAGTTAGAAGTTCAACAGTGCATGGACAGAAACAACAAGGCTTAGAGGTGCACATGTGGTAAAACTATTTTAAAAAAAGAAATAATGAACATAAATCTTAAGAGTAGCAGTCATGTCTGTGGGGAGGTAAGAGGATGGGGTGAAGGGGAAACCAAGGGATAATGAAGGTAACAAAAGGTTTTTGTCTTAACTGGTACTGATTACAGAGTAATAGTGTTTAATCTAAAACATAGTTTAGAATTATTACTATGTTTATTCAGTATTTAGAGGACAAAATCATCCAGGAATAAAATATCTACATGACAAAAAACAATCCTTCCTTTTCTTTTGTCAAGATAAGTTCATTGAAAAAATAATTCAAATAATATATAGAAGTCCAATCATTTTTTTTAATCACCTAAAATTCCACCATCAAGACACAATTGCTAAAAATCTGACATGCTTCAGGACATTGCATGTACATGTGTTTACACACTAAAGTATTTTAAATAAAATCATTACATATACACAAATATATTTGCTTATTCTATAAATGCTGTTTAGACCCCTGCTTTTTAAAAATCAAGTGTATTAAGTTACACTTTACATGAAATGAACCCATATTAAGTGTTGGAAAAGCTTTGACAAAAGTGTATGTAGTGTAACAACTACCCAATCAAAATTCAGACAAAACATTTTCATCACCACAAAAAGTTCTTTCCTGTGCCTCTGCAGTCAATTCCCTCACCTCTGACTGCAAGTAATCATTAAACTGCTTTATTATAGATTAGTTTTGCTGGCTTAGGATCAACGTGAATGGAATTATACAGTATGCATTCTTTTGTGTGGGGCTTTTGTTCAGCGTAAAATTTACACTATCAGTAATTCCCTTTATACTGCTGAGTAGTACTTCATTTGTAAGGGAGTCATTAAAAGACATTTGGCCTATTTCCAGTTTTGATCTCTAAACATTGAGGTGTAAGTCATTTGTGATATTAAGTTTTTATTTTATAATCAGGGATAGAATTGCTGGACCATAGAGTATATTTCTTTTTTTTTTTTTTTTGAGTATATGTAACTTTAACAGAAAACTGCCACACTGTTATTCAAAATTTCTGTATCATTATACAATCCTACTAGCAATTTATGCAAGTTTTAGTTGTTCTGCATCCTGACCAACACTTGCTACTGTCAGTCTTACAAATTTTAACCACTCCTGTAGGCAAACAGCTGTTCATTTTTATTTCCATTTCCATAAATTACTAGATACGTTGAGAATTTTTAAAGTGCCTATCAAAAAATTTAAATGTCTTCTTTTGTGAAGTGTCTGTCCAAATCTTTTACAAATGTTGCTATTTGGGCGCTGTCTACCTTTTTATTATTGATTATTGTTGTTGATTAGTCACTAAGTCACGTCCAGCTCTTTTGCAACCCAATGGACTGTAATTGGCCAGGATCCTCAGTCTATAGGATTTTCCAGGCAACAATACTGGAGTGGGTTGCCACTTCCCTCTCCAGGGGAATCTTTCCAAACGAGGGCTCAAACCCATGTCTCCTGAATTGGCAGGTGGATTCTTTACCACTAAACCACCAGGGAAGCTCATTATTGATTATGGAGGTCCTTTCTATACACTGGATAAAGGTTCTTTGTCAGATATATGAATCGCAAATATCTGTTCCCAACTGGAGCATGTGTTTCCCTTTTCTTAAAACACTACATGTGTACATGCTCAGTCACTCAGTAGTGTCCGACTCTTTACGACCCCATGGACTGTAGCCCGCAAGGCTCCTCTGTCCATGGGATTCTCCAGGCAAGAATACTGGAGAGGGTTGCCATTTCCTCCTCCAGGGGATCTTCCTGACCCAGGGACTGAATCATCGCCTCCTGCATCTCCTGCACTGGCAGGCAGATGCTTTATCACTGTGCCACCTGGGAAGCCCTAAAACAGTACAGAAAATTTAAATTTTAAAGTATATAAGCTTTTAATTTTTATTAAGCCTAATTTAACATTAAAAATTTTATAGTTAGTGCTTTATTTTGTATCATGTATATGGCTGAATGTTTACTCCTGAGACTGGAAACAAAATATGGATATCTGCTTACCACTTCTAGCATGATATTGGACTTGAGGTCCTAGCCAGGTTTAGCCACTCAGGCAAAAAAGAAAAAAAGAGAAAGGCAGGAGGGAAGGCAAGAAGTAATGAGTAGAAATGAATTAGTAAAACTGTCTTTATTCAATGATTATATACAAAGAAAATCCTGAAAAACGGACCTAGAGACTACTAGAAATAATAAGTGAATTTAGAAATGCTGTGAGATACAGAGGGAATATACAAAACCAATGCATTTTTACATATTAGCAATGAAAAAGTGGACAGTTACTTTTTAAATCCATTTATAATGACATAAAAAACCATAAAATATTGAAGATATAAATTTGACAAAATATGTACAGGACCTGCATACACTAAAAACTAAAAACATGTTGCAAAATATTGAAGAATTAAATAAATGACAGATTGGGAAATTCACTATTAAGATAGCAATTTTCTACAAATTGATCCAGAAACTCAAGGCAACTGCAATTGAAATTCCAAGAAGTTTTGAAACTAACAAGCCAATTTTAAAATATTTATGAAAATACATAAAACCTAAAATACCTGAAACAGTTTTGATAATAATGAACAAAGCTGGAGGATTTATACTGACCAATTTCAAATCATACATAAAGCCACAGTAAGGCAGACAATATGGTACTGACATAAGGACATAACAAATCAAGAGGAGACAGGGTCCAGAAACGAACCACACACATGTATCGTCAGCTAATTTCCAACAGAAATGAAATTCAGTGGGCAAAGGATGGAGAAATTCAATAGCGAAAGGATAATCTTTTCAACAAATATACAAAAACAACTGTGTATCCATAAAGGAAAATAATGAACCCAAACCCACACCTCACACCTCCATCAGCCCCCCAAAATAGATCACAATTTAAATATATGAATATATGACCTAAAACCATAAAACTTTCAAAAAGAAAACATACAAGAAAACTTCTATGGTCTACATTTTTCATACACTGTCTCAGGTATCTTTTTTCCCCCCCAGGTATCTTTTAATGTTAATAAATATAAATCTTTTGCATTTTTTAAAAAGTAAGAAAAATATAGAGAAAATCCTTAAAATTTTTTGAAACATGTCTTCACTTAAAATAAAATTTCAAAATTCACTGTGAGTTCCTCATTCATACGGTTTCAAGAGTGACATATTTCATAAACATTCTCCCAAAGAGCTACACTGACATCTGAAGGTCTTTGTAATACAGAGATACACACTGAAGCAGTGCCATGCTAATAAACTGAATGCAGATGACGAGTATCACAATGAATCAAAAACTACATGTAAACAAAATTATCAACTATTTCCAATTCAACAAAGTGTATGCTTTGTAGAACTGAGAAGGATTCCCCTGCACTTTCCAGCATCTTCCCACCCTTCTGTAAGCCTGTCTTCCTGACCCCACCTCAACCTCCATGACTCGGATTAAATACCACCTCCTCTGGGAAGTTATGCCATTCAATCTAACCTGGTGGGTAAGGATCCTCCTCTCAACTTCCACAACATTTGTATCACTTCAAGGTCCTCATCACAGTATCCCTGGATTGCACATGATTAAACTCCTCTATCAGATTAAGCACCTGAAGAACTAGAACACTGATCACATCAGCCTGGCTCAAAGGCGGCACCCATGCTTTTGCTGTTATTGGCTGTTTAATGAAAACATGAATTAGAAACTTCAGGAATTTCAGAATGAGTTGAGCAGAGAAACTAGATCAGGCCTAGCTGGTTTTATTTTTTTTTTTAATCCTCAAAAATGAAGAGTTAAAAATTATACTCCTTAAAAAAGAATTTCAACATTAAAAATCTTCAAAACAACACAAAACTGATAAACAGTTAAAACAAATGTCTACAGTGCCCTATATTGCTCACTTCCATACTCACAGGCAGCCAAAGCAAAAGGCCTAAGGACTTCCTGAAGGATTATTTACTACTGGAGCAGTCCACTGCTTTGGAAAAATGTCTTCAAGTCAGTCAGATAACTGGAGAATAAGTGGGATTGTAAAGCACTTTTTCTAGGAAAAAAACAGTATATATCATTTCGTGACCCAATATTGTTGCTTTTAGAAATTCTGGCAACATTTTTTTCTTTCAGTTATTTAAATTGTTTACAACCAAGAACATAAACCTAAAAAGTATGTGATTATAGCAGAAAGGGAACTGCTACATGGGGGGGGGGGGGGGGGGGAGAGAAGCCAATTAGAGCAATTCTTCAAGAACTAGACACTGCTACAGATAACAAACAAGGGGTCTTGACTGCTTGAATCAATTCACCCCTGTCTATGCATCTGGAATTAATTTAAAGAAGACAAAAATGCTGGAGCTAAGGTTGTCAGATCTAGAACTAATTTAAAGAAGACAAAAATGCTGGAGCTAATTTAAAGAAGACAAAAATGCTGGAGCTAAGGTTGTCAGATCTAGCAAATAAAAATACAGTAGACCCAAGTTAAGTTTTAGATAAACAATGAATTTTTAGTAAAGCAAGCCCTATGCAATACTTATACTAAAAACTTACCCATTGTTTAGTGAACTTCAAATTTAACTGGGTGTCCTGTATTTTATCTGGCAACCCTGAGGGAAGCCAAAATCAGTCCAATTTCCTCACTTAGTAAAAGAAACTATGACCCCAAGAAGGGAAGTGACTTGCCTAAACTTAAGCCAAAGATCAAGGAAGTGAGTCTGCTTTGAAACAAGAAAACACAAACCTACAAGGGTCACCTTGGGTTCCACTTATGGTCCACTAGACCGCCAATTTTCATACACCTCACTGAAGCACCAAGCAGACAAGCTTGCAACTATGGTCTTCCACTTTTAATAATAAACTGAATTTTAATACACTTACCAACTTTAGTCTTCAAAAACAAAGTAGGAGGGCTTCCCTGGTGGTTCAGTGGTAAAGAATCTGCCTGCCATTGCTGGAGACACAGGTTTGATCCCTGGTCCGGGAAGATCCCACACACCACACAGAGCAACGAAGCCAGGGCGCCACAACTATTGAGCCTCTGCTCTAGAGCTCCAGGGCTGCAACTATCGCGCTCACGCGCTGCAACTTCTGAAGCCCTACTGAAGCCCATGCTCCCCAAAACCTGGGCTCCACAAGAGAAGTCACTGCAATGAGAAGTTCCCATACTGCAACTAGACAATAGCGCCCCCTCACTGCAACAAGAGGAAGTCCACTTGCAGCAACGAAGACTAGGCACAGTCAAAAGTAAATAAAAATTAAAAAAAAAAAAAAGAATGGACAAACAACACAACAACAACAAAATAATAGGAAACTATCTCTCTTAGCTTAAAAAAAAATCCTCCTGGCAATCTTTCTGCCTACACACCACCACCTCAGATTCTGTTTATGTTCACTCACTACATGAAACAGGACCTTCTTTTGTCCCAAACATAATTCTCTCACAATCCAAAAGTCTCTTGCCCCAGGGTTCCAAATTTGGAATGTGTTCACATTAGTCCATGGCTCTAACAATTTTAATTCCTATACTCTCCCAACTTTCCTATTTTTCAGAGGAAATATCCTAGTGCATTCAGTTGGTCTCAAAAGTCTCGCAAAGTCCTCCATTCCCATTGTGTCCAAGCTAAACCAGCAAAAAGGCATGAGGTCTCACTATCACAACACGCTTCCTTTCCCGGGACGGGGATGCAACAAAAGATGGAAACAGAAAGGTCTTTCTAGGAAATCTAGGGCCTGCTTCCACTATATACGCGGAACATACTACAAGACATAGAGCTGGACAAAATCAAAGGAAAAAATAGAGAACTTCATATACTCATTACAGTCATCTTCCGGATCCCATCATATTAACAAATACATAAAACAGTCGCTCTGTAACAGCACTTCTCAACCTGGGATCTCTGGGGGCCTCAGGGGTAATGGGAACCGGGGAAGGGGGAGGAAGGCAGTAGGCAGATAAAGATTTTGCTTTTGACGTTATCAGGGTCCCAAACAAGATTTTAAGAAAGAAGGTTCTGTTGCCGGGGGCGGGGGAAGTAACATACACCACTATGACTTTCTCTAAGTTTTCTATTAAAAACTTCACCCTAGTGAACAACAATCCAAATCGTGTCAGATGAAAAACTGAAAGTCAAACAGAAATTCAGAAATTAAAGGACAAACTATCTACCTATCCTTTCTCTCTGGCAGCTGCAATGTATGCAGGTCTCTCCCGAGATCATACACGTCAGAAACGGAAGGTCCTCACAAATCATCTAGTCCAGACTTGCATTTTACAGATGTGGGAACTCAGGCCGAGGGGAGGGCTGACTTGCCCAAGGTCTCACAGTCCGTCGGGGGCAGGACTTCAATTGGGACTCCACGTTGGCAGCCCCGGGCCCTCAGCTCCCGATGGCTCTTGAGGCCCCCAGCTTGGCCGGATCCAAGAGCGCTAGAGAGCCTGGGCGGAAGAGCCCACATCCCGGGGTCCCTGCCTACTTTCGACCGGCTCCGCGCCGGGCCCTGGCCCAGGGTGGTACGGAGCGCGGACCTCAACGGCCGCCCCCGACCCGCCCACCTGTCGCGGACCGCACGGTCGGCAGCCACACCCCCTGCTAGGGCCAGTGGTTCGGCTGGCCTCGACGGCGCCTAGCACCAGCTGCTGCGCGCGGCGCGGGGTACGCTGGCCTGAAGGCCGCAGGAATTACCTCAAGTGGGCGCTGAGCTCGCGGCAGGGCCGCCCCCGCCGGCCTGGAGCATGCCGGAGACGCGGACGCAGCAGACGCTGCAGCTCGGCCACCGCAGCGCCTGTTTACACCCCTCCGCGGGAGGACGCCGACTGGGCCGTCACGTGATGCATACGTCACGTGCTCGCCCGGGGTGGGGTGGAGGCGTTGCCCAGCGACGACGGCAGTCTAGGGGCGGGCGACTGCGGCGACGACACGGTTCCTCAGCGCTCCCCCCTCACCTTCGTCTGTACAGAGTCGACAAACGACGCCCCCTGACCGACTCGGCGAGGAAAAGGAAAGTCTCCCACCACCCGGCTTCACCGTTTGGTGACCTCTAGGGCTGACTGCCTGTATTACTCGTGTCTTGGATGGGGGAGGGAATTCCGCCCGGCTTTAAGATGTTGAACTTGGAGAGAAAAATGGAAAACACTGCCTTACCTACCCAAAGATAGCGAACAAACGGAGAGCAGAGGAATAAGTAGTAATGATTTGAGCTTCATTAACGAACAATTGTTTGGCTTTGCTCCCTACTGTGGAATGAAGGTCCTCAGCCAACCATCTCCCCCGTCATAGAAAGGATGTGTGTGAGGATGGCTTATAGGACTTCCTATTTTTATTTTAAATTATATTTTATATTATCAATTTTTCCATGATTAGTGTTTGTATATGTAAGTACAAACATATCTGAGTAAATATTTGATTTGGCGTTGAGCTTTTGTCCACATTAGACTTTCCTCATTATAGCGAAGTCACTCTGATTGTAGTGACTACTTCTCCCAAGTGTAGTTTTTCCTAGATCAAACTTTGCAGAAGCATAGATTCAGCCACTGACAGGTTCTCGCATAATATTCACTATAAACTGGGTAAAAGACATAGTTTATATTATCTTACTGAATTCATGGGTAAAATGTGAACAAATACCCCTAAATATTCCAGAGTCGTTCTGTTGTCAAGGTGTGAACTACGGAATAATCATGTTCCTCCATTTATTTCCGATCACTTTGCATACCTAGCTATCTATGAGCAAATTGACAGGGTCAAAACGGTGGACTCAAAATATTCTCTAGGTCAATATTTACCCCCAGTGTGCTTAAGTGGCTCAGTCGTGTCCAATTCTGTGACCCTGTGAACTGTAGTCCACCAGGCTCCTCTGTCCATGGGGATTCTCCGGGCAAGAATATTTGAGTGGGTTGCCATGCCCTCCTCCAGGGCATCTTCCTAGTCCAGGGATGGAACCCATGTCTCCTGCATTGCAGGCAAATTCTTTACTATCTGAGCCACCGGGGACAATAGGAGAAGGTCAAATACCATCTTCATTTCTATAACACACCTAGAATGCAACACTACAGAGAGTACAAAATATAGTGATGAATCATCTGCATGTTCATCCTGTACTATGGAAAATAGGTTCCAAGGCAAGGTGCCACAACTTGGCTGATTTCCACTGCCTCTGGCAGCAGATGTAGCATGAAAGCAGGAACAGTATCTTCCATTGGTATACCTTATGCCTAGACCATATCTGGGAAGCAAAGAAAGTTGTCTGATCTATGGCCATGGAATCCTGCCATTCTTCTGTAGGAAGTGGCAAAGAACTTTTGTAGATCGAGAAGGATCTGTGAGTTAGGCAGTATTCATAGAGGCAATGCTAAGGAAAGTCCTGGCTCACCCATTACTGTGTAGACAATTTAACATTTGAGCCCCTTTCTCCATCTATCTAAGAAAATACCTATTGAATAAAGATGAAATAAAATAATACTGGCACACCACTTTAAAGTGCCCAGCACATACAGTGCCCATTAAATGCTAATCATATTATAGGCCTTTGGCAAGAGGCTAGTAGGATAGATCAGAGTCCCAAGGGAATGGGAGCTGACAACTTGAATATATCCAGGTCATAGGTCTGGATTCTTGCCACATGGACTGGAGTTGGGGGCTTCCCAGGTGGCTCAGTGGTAAAGCATCCTCCTGTCAATGCAGAGACATGGATTTGATCTCTGGATTGGTAAGATAACTCTGGAGGCAGAAATGGCAACCCACTGTAGTCTTCTTGCCAGGATAATCCCATGGACCAAGGAGCCTGGCATGCTGTATACTCCATGGGATCACAAAGAGGCAGACAAGACTGAAGCGACTCAGCCTGCAGGGACTGGGGTTGAGGACAAGATTGCCAGCAAGGAAATTATAAGCACAACTGGAAAGAAGTCTTTGCACCTAGAATGGGAGTTTGCTGGTAAGGGAAGTATGGGTGACTGGGGGCTCACTCCAAGGGGAGTACAGTTCCAAGTCTGTCTGTGGTGATGGGGACTCCTAATATACTACCTTTCCATTGCCTAAACCCACAGAGAGGCATCGCCTACTTTTTCCTAGAGTTGTGGGCAAATGGTCAGTCCTGAGCTAGGTGACCAGTGTTACCCTAAGAGCCAGTCAAACCTGACCATCCACCAAATGGTTAAACACATGTAACTATTTCTAGTTTTTTAATGTTTCACTGCAAACAAGATATAAGATATACTGCAATTGAGTAGAACTCTATAGTGGCATTTCATCTGACACAGTGGCTATACAAGTGTACCCAGGATGATGACTATAAAGGAATAATGGGGGACTTTCAAACAGAGAGTGAACAGTAACCTGCTAAGGTGCTGCAAGGCTATGAAGTGGTAGCACCAGCCCTTGTATTTATGTTTCCTGATTTTAAGTGTCTTTATTAATAATTAAAAAGTGCGTGGTTTCATCATGCTATTTGCCTGTTCTTTCTTGATTTTGAACTCCCTGTAGTACACTGGTGACAATTTTCTTTCACATGTTGTTTGGTGTATTTCAAATATAGAGTAAATGGGATTTTCAGATTGATTAGAGGTGGATGTGAAACAACAGAGTGAAGATGACTGGAAGGCTTCAGACCTGCACATCCAAAGGAAGAGAACTATCATTTAGATAGAGAAGGGATATGTGCAGTTTTGGGGGGAAATCAATAATTTGATTCTGAACAGTTAAACTCTACATGCCTAACAGACATTGAAATGGAGCTGTACAGTTAGCAATGGATTATAAGATAGTGTAACTCTGGGGAGACACACAGAGATAAAAATTGATTGGTCAGTGTATTAAAGAAAGCCACAGGATTGAATGAGATCCACAGAGCACTAACTTTGATACCTTCTGACCTCAATCCAGAATACAAAATATATTTTCCATACTGACCAAATATATGTGTATAACTTAAAAGTTTCAAGAAGCAAATTTACCCTCCTTTTATCTTTATTTTATTGGGCATTTTTGTTTTTTTAAACTTCTGCTCCCAACTCAATTGACTTTTTAACTGAGTACTTGTTGTGTCCTACAGTTTGAAAATCACTGAAAGTTGCTGACCAAGGACATTAATTACATAATTTCTGGCAAAAAAGAAATCCAAAGGCTAGTCACATGGCACTTTAGAAATTAGAAGATCAGCAAAGGAAACTTAGGAGCAGCCAGAGGTAAGAGGAGAAACAAAAGAGAGGAATCCTAAAGCCTGAAGGAAGAAAATGCTTCAGCTGTCATTGGTCCTGAGAAGTTGAGTACAGTGAAAACTGACCTTTGGGTTCGGCAGTACTACAGTCTGTTGAGAGCTTAAGAACAGAGCGTTTAAGACAGTGCCAGTTTCATTTCTAATTTTGTTAATTTGGTTCTTCTCTCTTTGTTTCTTAACGAGTCTTGCTAATGGTTTGTCAATTTTGTTTATTTTTTCAAAAAACCAGCTTTTAGCTTTGTTGATTTTTGCTATGGTCTCTTTAGTTTCTTTTGCATTTATTTCTGCCCTAATTTTTAAGATTTCTTTCCTTCTGCTAACCCTGGGGTTCTTCATTTCTTCCTTCTCTAATTGCTTTAGGTGTAGAGTTAGGTTATTTATTTGGCTTTTTTCTTGTTTCTTGATGTAAGCCTGTACTGCTATGAACCTTCCCCTTAGCACTGCTTTTACAGTGTCCCATAGGTTTTGGCTTGTTGTGTTTTCATTTTCATTCATTTCTATACATATTTTGATTTCTTTTTTGATTTCTTCAATGATTTGTTGGTTATTCAGAAGCGTGTTATTTAGCCTCCATATGTTTGAATTTTTAACAATTTTTTTCCTGTAATTGAGATCTAATCTTACTGCACTGTGGTCAGAACAGATGACTGGAATGATTTCAATTTTTTTGAATTTTCCAAGACCAGATTCATGGCCCAGGATGTGATCTATTCTTGAGAAGGTTCCATGTGCACTTGAGAAAAAGGTGAAGTTGATTGTTTTGAGGTGAAATGTCCTATAGATATCAATTAGGTCTAGCTGGTCCATTGTGTCATTTAAGGTTTGTGTTTCCTTGTTAATTTTCTGTTTAGTTGATCTATCCATAGTTGTGAGTGGGGCATTAAAGTCTCCCACTATTATTGTGTTACTATTAATTTCCTCTTTCATACTCGTTAGCATTTGCTGTACATATTGCGGTGCTCCTTTGTTGGGTGCATATATATTATAATTGTTATATCTTCTTGGATTGGTCCTTTGATCATTATGTAGTGTCCTTCTTTGTCTCTTTTCACATCCTTTATTTGAAAGTCTATTTTATCTGATATGAGTATTGCGACTCCTGCTTTCTTTTGGTCTCCGTTTGCGTGAAATATTTTTTTCCAGCCCTTCACTTTTAGTCTGTATGTGTCTCTGGTTTTGAGATGGGTCTCTTGTAGACAGCATATATAGGGGTCTTGTTCTTGTATCCATTCAGCCAATCTTTGTCTTTTGGTTGGGGCATTCAACCCATTTACATTTAAGGTAATTATTGATAGGTGTGGTCCCATTGCCATTTACTTGTTGTTTTGGGTTCACATTTATACAACCTTTCTGCATTTCCTGTCTAGAGAAGATCCTTTAGCATTTGTTGAAGAGCTGGTTTGGTGGTGCTGAATTCTCTCAGCTTTTGCTTGTCTGTAAAGCTTTTGAATTCTCCTTCATATCTGAATGAGATCCTTGCTGGGTACAGTAATCTAGGTTGTAGGTTATTCTCTTTCATTACTTTCAGTATGTCCTGCCATTCCCTTCTGGCCTGGAGGGTTTCTACTGATAGATCAGCTGTTATCCTTATGGGAATCCCTTTGTGTGTTATTTGTTGTTTCTCCCTTGCTGCTTTTAGTATTTGTTCTTTGTGTTTGATCTTTGTTAATTTGATTAATATGTGTCTTGGTGTGTTTCGCCTTGGGTTTATCCTGTTTGGGACTCTCTGGGTTTCTTAGACTTGGGTGGCTATTTCTTTCCCCATTTTAGGGAAGTTTTCAGCTATTATCTCCTCGAGTATTTTCTCATGGCCTTTCTTTTTGTCTTCTTCTTCTGGGACTCCTATGATTCGAATGTTGGGGCGTTTCACATTGTCCCAGAGGTCCCTGAGGTTGTCCTCATTTCTTTTGATCCTTTTTTCTTTTTTCCTCTCTGCTTCATTTATTTCCACCATTTTATCTTCTACCTCACTTATCCTATCTTCTGTCTCCGTTATTCTACTCTTGGTTCCCTCCAGAGTGTTTTTGATCTCATTCATTGCATTATTCATTTTTAATTGACTCTTTTTTATTTCTTCTAGGTCTTTATTAAACATTTCTTGCAGTTTTTCAATCTTTGTCTCCAGGCTATTTATCTGTAACTCCATTTTGCTTTCAAGATTTTGGATCATTTTTATTATCATTATTCTAAATTCTTTTTCAGGTAGATTCCCTATCTCCTCCTCTTTTGTTTGACTTGGTGGACTTTTTTCATGTTCCTTTACCTGTTGGGTATTTCTCTGCCTTTTCATCTTGTTTAGATTGCTGTGTCTGGAGTGGGCTTTCTGTATTCTGGAGGTCTGTGGTTCCTTTTTATTGTGGAGGTTTCACCCAGTGGGTGCGGTTAGACGATTGGCTTGTCAAGGTTTCCTGGTTAGCGAAGCTTGCGTCAGTGTTCTGGTGCGTGGATCTTGATTTCTTCTCTTTGGAGAGCAATGGAGTGCCCAGTAATGAGTTTTGAGATGGGTCTATGTGTTAGGTTGACGTTCAGGGCTGTGTTCTTAACACCACACGCAAAAATAAACTCAAAATGGATTAAAGATCTAAATGTAAGACCAGAAACCATAAAACTCCTAGAGGAGAACATAGGCAAAACACTCTCCGACATAAATCACGGCAAGATCTTCTATGACCCACCTCCAAGACTATTGGAAATAAAAGCAAAAATAAACAAATGGGACCTAATGAAAATTAAAAGCTTTTGCACTACAAAGGAAACTATAAGTAAGGTGAAAAGACAGCCCTCAGATTGGGAGAAAATAATAGCAAATGAGGAAACAGACAAAGGATTAATCTCAAAAATATACAAGCAACTCCTGCAGCTCAATGCCAGAAAAATAAATGGCCCAATCAAAAAATGGGCCAAAGAACTAAACAGACATTTCTCCAAAGAAGACATACAGATGGCTAACAAACACATGAAAAGATGCTCAACATCACTCATTATCAGAGAAACGCAAATCAAAACCTCAATGAGGTACCATTACACGCCAGTCAGGATGGCTGCTATCCAAAAGTCTACAAGCAATAAATGCTGGAGAGGGTGTGGAGAAAAGGGAACCCTCTTACACTGTTGGTGGGAATGCAAACTAGTACAGCCACTATGGAAAACAGTGTGGAGATTTCTTAAAAAATTGGAAATAGAACTGCCATATGACCCAGCAATACTGCTTCTGGGCATACACACTGAGGAATCCAGATCTGAAAGAGACACATGCACCCCAATGTTCATCGCAGCACTGTTTATAATAGTCAGGACATGGAAGCAACCTAGATGCCCATCAGCAGATGAGTGGATAAGGAAGCTGTGGTACATATATACCATGGAATATTACTCAGCCATTAAAAAGAATTCATTTGAATCAGTTCTAATGAGATGGATGAAACTGGAGCCCATTATACAGAGTGAAGTAAGCCAGAAAGATAAAGAACATTATAGCATACTAACACATATATATGGAATTTAGAAAGATGGTAACGATAATCCTATATGCAAAACAGAAAAAGAGACACAGAAGTACAGAACAGACTTTTGAACTCTGTGGGAGAAGGTGAGGGTGGGATGTTTTGAAAGAACATCATGTATATTATCTATGGTGAAACAGATCACCAGCCCAGGTGGCATGCATGAGACAAGTGCTTGGGCCTGGTGCACTGGGAAGACCCAGAGGAATCGGGTGGAGAGGGAGGTGGGAGGGGGGATCGGGATGGGGAATACGTGTAACTCTATGGCTGATTCATATCAATGTATGACAAAACCCACTGAAAAATTAAAAAAAAAAAAAAAAAGACAGTGCCAGGCTGGGACAACCCTGAGGGATGGGATGGGGAGGGAGGTGGGGGGGGGGGTTCAAGATGGGGGACACATGTACACCCATGGCTGATTCATGTCAATGTATGGCAAAAACCACTACAGTAAAGTAATTAGCCTCCAATTAAAATAAATTAACTTTTTTTAAAAAGTGCTAGGGATACAAGCTTGATTTTTTTCAAATTTGATTTTTCAACATAGTAAATGGTGACACCAAGTAGCTGTTTTTGTTGTAAAGAGGAGCAGGGGAATGGCACAACAGCAGGCAAAAGATGTAAATGTTAAGGTTTTTCTGTTTAAATGTTTATATGCTAATAGAAATAGCCCAGTGATAAGGAAAGACTGTGCAGGAGAGTGACAACCGTAGGAAAAAACTCCTCATGAAGGGGTTGGTCATCTGTAGATGGGTAAACAAGGGCTGGTGAGCAGACAGACATGGTTAGCTTGGTAGACTTATTTGAAGCATGTGGAATTTCTTCTTCAGTTATTCAAAGTTTAATTAAAAAAAAAAAAAAAAGGTTGGGGGGGGAGATGCTGTTTCGAGAGGGTGAAAATCATCCAGGAGAATGTTGCAGCCCCACCCAGCCAAGCCCCAAGATTTTTCACATGGATGACTGCTATACCTTTCCATTTCCTGACTTCAGTCCTACAGTCTTTTTTCTACACTATCCCCAGTATGAGTTTTCAAAACTTTAATCCAGTTTTCTCAATTCAGAATAAAGCCCAAAGTTCTTGCCTATAGACCCCTCCATGAAATAGCCCTTTATTTCCTGTCATCTCCCTCACTTGCTTTGCTCCAGCCACCAGGCTTCTCTGGTATTTCTTCATTCAGTTCAGTCACTCAGTCGTGTCCAACTCTTTGAGACCCCATGGACTGCAGCACACCAGCCTTCCCTGTCCATCACCAACTCTGGGAGCTTGCTCAAACTCATGTCTGTCTAGTTGGTGATACCATCCAACCATCTCATTCTCTGCCATCCCTTTCTCCTCCTGCCTTCAGTCCTTCCCAGAATCAAGGTCTCTCCCAATGCTAAAGCTATTTCTCCACTCTTCTCCAGTAGCATATTGGGCAAGTACGGACCTCTCAGTGTCATCTTTTTGCTTTTTCATACTGTGAAAAAGTCATCCCCTTCTCCAGTGGACCACATTTTGTCAGAACTCTCCACCATGACCCGTCTGTTTTGAGTGGCCCTACACGGCATGGCTCATAGTTTCATTGTTAGACAAGGCTGTGATCCAAGGGATCAGTTAGGTTAGTTTTCTCTAATTGTGGTTTCCATTCTGTCTGCCCTCATTTCTTCATTACCTCAGGCAAAGAACACTTTCTCCCCATTTCTTCACTTTATGACTCTCCTTAAATGTTAACTTTCTCATAGTGACTGTACATGACCACCCTTTTTAAAACAGCACTCATATCTGTCACCCTTCTCTGCTTGGCTTTTGTCTTAGCACTTATTACCATCTGTGGCTGAGACATTTCCAGCTCATGAAATATCCATTCCCCACCCCCACAATTCTTACAATTAGGTAGGGCCATATGCCTAGCTCCAACCAATGGGCTGTGAGCAGAAGGATGCTTCTATGCTTCTAGGCAAAAGCATATTGGAGCCACCATGCAACCCTCCAGCTCTCTTCCGCTGTTGCATCAATCTCGGAGACCACATGTTGCACCAGCAGGCCATACAACAGAAACAGACTGAATCACTGAGTCACCTCATCAGGCAGTTAGTTGCCTGAGAAGTTGCAGGGGGGTGAGGAATAAACTTTGTTGTGTTAAGCCACTGAGCTTTGGGGGCTTTATGTGTTACCACGTCATAACAGCATCTATTTATTATGGTCTGAATTATATCTCTTTAAAATTTATATGTTTAAGTCCTAAGTTCCAGTACCTCTGAATGTGACTGTATTGAAGAAAGGCCCTTTAAAAAGGTACTTAAGTTAAAATAAGGTCCTTCAAGTGGTCCCTCATCCATTATGAGTGGGTGTCCTCATAAGAGGAGGACAGATGCCCACAGAGGGAAGACCATATGAAGACACAGGGAGAAGACCCCTACCTGGAAGCCATGGATAGAGGCGTCACAGGAAACCAACCCTGCCAACTCCTTATCTAAGACTTCCAGCTTCCAGAGCTGGGAGAAAATAAGTTGTTTAAGCCACCCAGTCTATGGTACGTTGTTATGACAGCCTGAGTAAACAAATACCTCCTAACACCAATGCTCCACCTGTTTATTTCTGTTGTTTCCCTTCTCTAGAATATAAGCACACAATGAAAGCACACTACGTCCTAACGTCCACAGCCTTTAGAGTAGTATCTGACACCTCACAGAGGCTCAGTAAATAATGAATGAATGAATCTGTATTTAAATGAAATTTAAACTAAGGGGAACCCTTAAACTATTATGAGTAGAGATAAACTGGTAAAACCTACTTTGGAAAACTCATTAATATCATCTAATAGGTCTGTGATCCAGCAATTCTGCTCTGAGGCACAGACTGCAAAGAAATGGGTATACATGTGCTCCAAGAGACATATGTACCTATGTCCACAGCAGCACTGTATGTAATACTCAGAGCTAGAAACAACCCAAATGTCCATTAACAGTAGATGGCAGAATTGTGGCACAGTCATACATCGGGTTGGCCAAACCGTTCAGGTTTTTCTGTAACATGGCACAAAAAACCCGCATGAACTTTTTGGCCAACCCAATAAAATAATACATTGATGAAAGATTCAGTACAACTACATGCAACCCAAGTAAGTCCCACAATCAACATTGAATGAAAAAAGCCATATAAATACATGCCATACAATTCCACTAAGTAAAGATTTTTTGGCTTTTTCTCTTTTTTTTTTGAAAAGCAAAACTGCAGGAATACATGCTTAGGTGGTAAAACCATTTTAAAACATGCAAGAAAATTACTATCACAGCAAGAAGAATGGTGGCTACCTTTAGAGAAGAGGGGATAGTGACTGGGAAAGGGCAGAAAGCAGGAATGAGTTCTGGGTACTAACAATGTTTAATATTTCTTAATGTGGGCAATAGTTTACACAGTGATTTGCTCCTTGGTAAGTCCCTGAACTACATATATTTCAAATATATTCACTTTTGTTTTTAAATTTTTAAATGGTTAAAAATGAAAAAAATAATCAAAATGCGGGCTTTGTCTAGGGGACCAACCATCCAACAGAATTATCATAATAGAATAGAGGCAATGCAGAGGTTAATTTTTTAAATTAAATCCCTGAGCTATAGAAAATGTTGAGAGTTCAAAACAAGTAAACAGATCAAACATCAAGAAAAATTGATGCAAGTGAAATTTCAGATGTCTAAAAACTAAGACAAAAATTTGTAGTCTCCAGAAACAAAAAACCATCCAAGACCTACATATTAGACTAGCACTAGGGTTCTGTCAGCAACACTGCATACACAAGTCAGTGGTCAAGGGTCTTCAAACTTTTGAGGGAAAAGAATTCTAGACCCAGGCAAGCCACCAGTCAAGTGTGAGAGCATATGAAAGACACTTTATACATGTCAGGAAGGCCTCAAAGCTTCTATTTCCTAGGCCCTTTGAAATTTTCCTCAAGGATCCTGAACCAGAGATGAAAAGAAACATTGTTGTCTAAGTTGGTGAACTTTGAATGGGGTGTGTTAAGACTGGATGGTAATATAAAAGTCAATACTGATTTCCTTTTTTGGAGGGTTGGATGGAAGTTGTATAGGAGAGTGTCCTTAGAGGAAATACACTCTGGAATATTTATTGCTGGATGTGCATCATGTCTGCATGTTACTCTTAAACGGTTCAGAAAAAGACTAATGAAAATGGTTATATACACTCAGTTCAGTCGCTCAGTCATGTCCGACTCTGCAACCCCATGAATCACAGCACGCCAGGCCTCCCTGTCCATCACAAACTCCCGGAGTTTACTCAAACTCATGCCCATTGAGTCGGTGATGCCATCCAGCCATCTCATCCTCTGTCGTCCCCTTCTCCTCCTGCCCCCAATCCCTCCCAGCATCAGGGTCTTTTCCAATGAGTCAACTCTTCGCATGAGGTGGCCAAAGTATTGGAGTTTCAGCTTCAGCATCAGTCCTTCCAATGAACACCCAGGACTGATCTCCTTTAGGATGGACTGGTTGGACCTCCTTGCAGTCCAAGGGGCTCTCAAGAGTCTTCTCCAACACCACAGTTCAAAAGCATCAATTCTTCTGCACTCAGCTTTCTGTATAGTCCAACTCTCACATCCATACATGACCACTGGAAAAACCATAGCCTTGACCAGATGGACCTTTGTTGGCAAAGTAATGTCTCTGCTTTTTAATATGCTATCTAGGTTAGTCATAACTTTCCTTCCAAGGAGTAAGCGTCTTTAATTTCATGGCTGCAGTCACCATCGGCACTGATTTTGCAGCCCAAAAAAATAAAGTCTGACACTGTTTCCACTGTCTCCCCATCTATTTCCCATGAGGTGATGAGACCAGATGCCATGATCTTAGTTTTCTGAATGTTAAGCTTTAAGCCAACTTTTTCACTCTCCTCTTTCACTTTCATCAAGAGGCTTTTTAGTTCCTCTTCACTCTCTGACATAAGAGTGGTGTCATCTGCATATCTGAGCTTATTGATATTTCTCCCAGCAATCTTGATTCCAGCTTGTGCTTCCTCCAGCCCAACGTTTCCCATGATGTACTCTGCATATAAGTTAAATAAGCAGGGTGACAATATACAGCCTTGACGTACTCCTTTTCCTATTTGGAACCAGTCTGTTGTTCCATGTTCAGTTCTAACTGTTGCTTCCTGACCTGCATACAGGTTTCTCAAAACACTCAAAGAGAGTACAAATATGAAAAATCAACAGCTAAGGAATCAGTGAAAGGACTGTGGGCATTTTTTTCCCTGTCCTTACAACTTTTCTATAAATTTGGAAGAATTTCAAAATAAAACAGACTAAATTAAAACAGAAGGCAAATGATTATGTGAAGAATGTCTTCAAGAATAATTCATAGGGAATTCCCTGGCAGTCCAATGGACTCTGTGCTTTCACTGTCAAAGCTGAGGGCCATGGTTCATTCAATCCCTGGCTGAGGAACTAAGAACCCATAAGCCACGTGTGGCATGACCAAAGTGAATGAATTAATTAATAAAAAATTAAAATTATTTTTAAAAATGAAGAATTCATAACAAAACAATATGATTGAGAACATGAACATTCTTAATCTGATAAGAGCAAGTACATTTTCTTTTTTACATTAAGAGAAAAGCAAAGCAACTGAAAACAAAACCCCATGGGCTGTACAAAAAAGGAATAAAAATGACAAAAAAACATATATTTTTAAGCCAAAGAATGGAATTAAAGGAAAGCCCATTCTAGCAACCCTGGATTATGAAAAAGAAAATATCATACTATCATGCTATTTGTGTCTTCAATAATATTTCTATAAATTTAATATTTTAACTTATTTGTTGCCTTTTAATGTAAAATCAACCTAAAAGCAAAGCAGAAAAGACTATATAATCACTTAAAGTTGATTTAACAAGGGTTTATATGCAATGCTTAGGAACAAGGATAGACAGGCAGGAAGGCAATTCCTGCCTTCACGGACTTGCCATCTTGTGCAATTTAAAGGATAGCACAAGTATCAAAATAATACCATGTGTCTCTTTTTCTGTTTTGCATATAGGGTTATCGCCACCATCTATCTAAATTCCGTATATATGTGTTAGTATACTGTAATGTTCTTTATCTTTCTGACTTACTTCACTCTGTATAATGGGCTCCAGTTTCATCCATCTCATTAGAACTGATTCAAATGAATTCTTTTTAACGGCTGAGTAATATTCCATGGTGTATATGTACCACAGCTTACTCTGGGGGAGAACGTGAGGGTGGGATGTTTTGAAAGAACAGCATGTATATTATCTATGGTGAAACGGACCACCAGCCCAGGTGGGATACATGAGTCAGGTGCTCGGGCCTGGTGCACTGGGAGGACCCTGAGGAGTCGGGTGGGGAGGGAGGTGGGAGGGGGGATCGTGGGAGGACCCTGAGGAGTCGGGTGGGGAGGGAGGTGGGAGGGGGGATCGGGATGGGGAATACATGTAACTATATGGCTGATTCATGTCAATGTATGACAAAACCCACTGAAATGTTGTAAAGTGATTGGCCTCCAACTAATAAAATAATATTAAAAAAAAAAATAATAAAAAAAAAAATAAAATAAAAAAAAAAAAAAAAAAAAAAAAATAATACCATGGTATATTCCATGAAGCAAAAGTATTAATGTAAAAGAAAGGGTACTGACTTAGAGAGAGATCAGGGAAGCTTTCCTTCAGAAGATAATGATCGAGCTGGCATCTGACAAAATAGAGTAGATGTTAATGGGCAAACAAGCTAGGAAAACTAAAAGTTAGTGTGGGCAAATCCCTGAAAACGTGGATAAACCAGTACAGCATGAGGCTGGAGATGCAGATGGAAGCCAGAATACAGGGGTCTTACTAGTAAGAAGGGTTGGGATTGGGGTCTTAGAATAAGAACATAAGAAGGGTCACTGATACATTTTGATGTTGATGTGCTTAATTTTTTTGGTTCTGCAAGCACAGTACATTTAAGAACATAAAATGGGTCATGAAGGACATAGAACTAAATTCAAGGAGCTTGGTGAGGAAGCTATTGCAATAGCTCAAGTGAAAGCTATGGTAACATGGGCTAGGGTAACTGCAGAGGAGTAGGTGAATTTGAAATACTTCCCTGGTGATTCAGATGGTAAAGAATCTACCTGCAATATAGAAGATCTGGGTTCTATCCCTGGGGTCAGGAAGATCCCTGGAGGAGGAAATGGCTACCCACTCCAGTATTCTTGCCTGGACAACTCCATGGACAGAAGAAACTGGCATGCTATAGCCCATGGGGTCGCAGAGAGTCAGACAAGACTGAGGGACTAACATTTTCACTTTTATCAATGTAACTCAACGACTGCTGTGGGCTAAATATGTGTCTCCTCCAAAATCCTATGTTGAAGCCATAAACCCAATGAGGATGTACTTGGATAAGATTAAATGAGGTCATAAGAGTGAAACTCTGATCCCATGGTATTAATGTGTGTTTTTTTTAATATTTCTTGATTTGCCTTCGATGGGTCTTAGTTGTTGCTCACAGGCTTCGCTGCTCTGGAGATGTGGGATCTCAGTTCCCTGAAGAGGGATCAAACCAGTGTCCCCTGCATCGCAAGGCAGATTCTTAACCGCTGGCCCGCCAGGGAAGTCATGCTATTGATGTATGTCTTTATGAAAAGAGACGTCAGAGTTCCACGTGTACACACTAAGGAAAGGCCATGTCAGAAAGCAGCTCTCTGAAAGGCAGAGAGAGAGAGAGAGGGCTCACCAGAAACGCACCCTGCTGAACCTTGACCTGGGTTCTAGTCTTCTAGCCTCCAGAACTGTGAGAAAATTAATTCTGTGGTTTAAGCCACACAAGTCTGTGGTATTTTGTGTTATGACAGCATGAGCAGACTAATGCACTAAAAAACTGGCAAGTAAAAGTCTTAATGTAAAGTATTATCATGCTAAATTCCGTACCTGTAATAATGTGGTATCAAAAAATAATGTCTATTTACCTTGGCTATTATGATGGTAACTACCAAAAAAATTAGAACTCATTAAGAGATTGGGGAGGTATTTGGTGAAATCTTTACTTTCATTTTTCACCCTTTTATAGTTTTCCTAAAAATACGTAATTTACTTTCATCGCTTTGAAAGTTTAACATAAATTTTCAAAGAAAAGTGAAAACATCATACCTTTTTTCCTAAATTCCTGCCACTCATATCTACTTTTACAATTTTTGTTGTATGTAACCTTGTTTGTCAGTTTTCAATCAACTATATCTATTTTCTACTTGTTACTTAGTTACATTTTTTTTCTGATACACATTAAAAATATAATTATTCTTAAAATGTTCACCTGTACCACTTAAAATCATCTCATGTTCCAGGAGTGGTATTAGTGAAGTCGCTCAGTCGTGTCTGACTCTTTGCGACCCCATGGACAGTAGCCTGCACCAGGCTCCACCGTCCATGGGATTTTCTAGGCAAGAGTACTGGAGTGGGTTGCCATTTCCTTTTCCAAGGAGTGGTATAAGGGTTATAATTTGGAAAACACTGCTAAATGTAAGACTGAATTATCTGTCATAATGGCATAAAACCATATTATTAAACATCTATCAGAAAATTAATTCTTTTTTCATAATTAAATACCTCCATAAGTCACAACACTTATAAAATTTTAAAACATCCTAGTATGTAAAATTTCCATATTAGAATGACTAAAATTCACTAAACTATGTGAAATGTTTGCAAGTTAAAAGTTAAAATTTTTCAGACATTTTTAGTGCTGCTAAAACCAAATGCTTACTGTTCTAAAAAATCCAGAAGCTAGATTTTATTAAAGTCAGTTATATAAACAGTATAAATGCATTTATTTTTATCATGGTTAAACTGTCCAATACAATTAATTAATTTAACTAATGTTCAACCAGTGCCTATATGTAAGGCATTCTATTTACTAGCAATTCAAGGATAGATCTGAGGTCTCTAAAAATTATGATCACTTTCTCATAAGAATTTAAGATATAAAGAAATGCCTCCCAATAATGATATAATTTCTTGAATTAAACTGGTTTAATTCTCAGTGACTTAGAAATTAGTAAAAAGACTCAACTTTGACCAAAATCTCTGGTAAACTTAAAGCAAGATTGATTTCTACTATGCATGGTCTTGGTTTAAAAAGCATAGTGCACTAAGCATATATCAAATATGTCCTAAGCATTCATTTTTATCTATAGAATAAAATGTTTTGGTCCATTTTTCAGCAGCCTATCTACATAACAGAGTTCTTAAGAGTTTAAATATCTAAAACACAGGTGGTCTTAATAAAGGGAAGAAAAAGTGAACTATGCTACACAGAAATATTTTTCACTAGCCTATACAGATAGCCCCCCTTAAAAAGTATGCTATTAACCCCTAAGAGGAGAGGGAAGTAGAGGGCTTCCCAGCTGGCACAGTGGTAAAAAATCTGCCTGCCAATGCAGGAGACATAAGAGATGCTGGTTCAATCCCTGGGTCAGGAAGATCCCCCAGAGTAGGAAATGGCAACCCACTCTAGTATTTTTGCCTGGAAAAAATCTCATATACAGAGGAGCCTGGTGGACTACAGTCCATGTGATTGCAAAGAGTTGGACACAACTGAGCACAAGAAATAGAGGAAGGGTAACAGAACTCTCCATTTTGTTCACCTCTGTTAGCCTCTGGTACCCATGCACATCCCACCTGGGTTGGACTAGAGTTGCAGAGTCCACTTGGGTTGCCTGTTAGCTATTTGCCAGGGTTCAGCATCAGATTCAACTAAGCTTCCATAAAGCAAGTGGCCTCCTCAAAGCTTGAATGTTGTATTAGCTGCATCTGGGGAGCAGGATCCTTATACTGTAAAAGAATTCTTTTATACTGATAGTCATTTTTTCCAAGCAGAATAAATTACTGATTTATTTAAATGGTTTTATCTTTCAAGTATTTATAAGAGAAAATTATTGTAAGTAATCAAATCAAAATCATAATGAAATTGAATATTTATTTGAATTTTTCCTGGTAATAGCACTCAACATAAGAAAAACAAACCAAGCTGTGAGATTTTGTTTTCAATATACTCATTTTTCAAAAAGTGAAAAGTTGGGTTCTCTATTTAATGGCAACAAGTGGGACTACCATTCAAAAAGCAATATTTTAAGAAATATATACTATGATTTACATGATGTGTTTTATATTGTAGAATGGATACATATCCAAATGCCAGTCTGAATATAGAAGAAATACATATGTTAAAACCACACTGGAAAACCAAATGTTCGTTTTTTATAAAAAGCTTGACATAAAAAGGAACTTGCCAGTAAACTCAATGAACTTTCAGGTATGGGTTTTTTTTAAATCCCCACCCACACCACCCCCACAAAAAAACTGTAGATTTGAGTAGAGCCATTATATGACAGCTCATTTCTGTAAAACATGGAAGCTGGTTACACAGTCAATGTTAACTTCCTAAAGTGCATCTTTTGAAGACTTGTTTAGTAAAATTGCAATATCAAATATAAAATACTTAACACAAGACATGTAATAACAAAGCTACATCATTATAAAACTTTTAAAACTTTTTGATTCACCAAAGAATAAAGGTGTCATTCTCATTCTCCAACAGTATGCATAATAAGCTTTTGTTATTTGGCAAGTCTTTTGGAGTCGAACAAAAATAATGCAGTCTAAACAATATTTCTTCTGTCACTGTAATACGATTCCTTGTGCAGAACAGTTAGGCGCAGAGCAAGAGTTAGATTTTTGGAAGTTTTGGTGCATTAACCACAGGATTTGCCTCCTGTAAGTATCTCCTCCCTGCACTCTTGTAATCATAGGTGCAGCTGTGAGTTTCTGCATAGCGATGAGATGCACAGAAGTTGTTTCCACATCTAAAGCACAAAAAAAGTTTATGTGAATAGTCGCATTTCTCTAAGAGCCTCCTCTCTTTGGGAGATCAAAGCTTGACTTCAGGTAGTCCAACAGGAGCCCTTTGGTTCTCTTTAGCAATTTCAGAATTGACATTTTCCCTTCTACATATAAACAAGCACAGGCTTCCCCCAGCTCCAAAGAACAAGTTAATTGTCCATGAATGTGGAAGTGTATAATAAAGAATCTCTTCTGAAGTGAAAGAGGATGTAGACCTTTATGAAGTAGTAAAACTGCGAAAGCCAACAGATATGTGTACCTTCTTTCATATCTAGTAAGCCTGGGAAAACTGTGAATTTCTGAGAAATTCAGTCTAATAAGAAAATCAAATTATGTAATACCTAACTATGCCATGAAAGGATTTTAAAGTATTTCAACAACAAGGTAAGTTGTTTCCATTTGAACAGAATACACTTTAGAAAGCAGCAGCTTTACTTAATGCCTGGCCTCAACCTAAGGGCAGACACCATCCTTGGAGCATATTAATCAATACTACTAAATAGTTATTGGTAGAAAAAACTCATTATTTTTGTAAACATATTATTCATCTCTTTTGAAACAAAAGTGTACCATATAATTAACAGTACATTAACATTAAATTTAGTCCTTTTTATTCAATTTAAAATAGAATCTTGGAAACAGGCATTCTCCCAAGCTACATTCAAGGAAAAACCAAATCTATCTATCACAAGACAAAGAGAACACACTCTTCCATTGGCTTATATATCCTACTTTAGAGGGCAGGAGAGGATCTCAGGAGTTTGGAAATGCATAAGCTACCTATTTGCTCTTTACTTCAGCCAATAAAGAGTTTAGCTGAGGGCTGCTATTTGAACATCATCTAAATGATATTATGAAGAGGCAATTTAGAGAACATTTTCTATTGTATCCCTAAGCTGGGTCACCACAAAGCATCTCAACTTTTCAGCTAGCCAACCTGCCTGCATTCGTAGCTAGTAGCCAGTCCAGTTTTCTTTCCACAAAGAAAACAATGCTTTGTTGTTTTCTTCTTTGTTTGAATAGGGGCTTTCACAGGTGGGAGGTGATGAGTACGCTCTCCTGTTCAGAGAAAGGACACCTTGATTAATACAGAAATAAAATTCTAAATGTGAAATGCTATAAAACAAAACACTAAACACATTCCTGTCACAGCAAACCTCTAAGCCATAAATATTAATTTGTGCTTTTTTATATCTAAAATTATTTACAGAGTCTGTAATAAAGATGGACTAGAACTGTTATTTCTCTTAAGACATGGTAATTTCTACTGACTAAGTCATTTTTATACATACCAACACTTTTCTGATTATTTCTGAGGGCAATATGTATATTTAAAGTACACTAAACTTTGACAGATAATCAAGAAAAATGTCTGGCTCAAAATCGTTATTTAAGGAAAAACATAGTATGTATTAAAATCACCCTGTTCTTTCACACCAAGAAGGAGAATGAGAATATCATGAAACTGATTTCTTAGTACTAACTATACCATAGAAACTAAATTCATCGAACCATGAGCAAATTATTTAACTTTAAAACTTTAATTTGTTCATTTTTAAGATAACAGGACATGTATTTTTCTCCCTAAGTTTCTAACTCCCTAAGTTTCAAAGGTCAACTCAGTTCTCACAACAGAAAGCATTCTGAATTTTTAAAGCAGTATCACCAATAGTGGTCTGTAGGGTGCAGTGTTCAATTTCACAGTACTACAACCGTTCCAAAAAACATTTACTAAATTCTGGGCTATAGCAACAGGTTGATTCTTTATCTTAAATATAACAGCACATCTGCTATTATATGAGAAAGAATTAAATCAGTTTAATACTAAGTGAAATGCTTTTAAAAGTGAGCAGAACTCCAACAAACCCCACTCATGAGCAGAGGCTCAATGTCCTCATCCATAGTTGTCACACTAAAGTACAAGTACATGGTGCTTGGTGGCACCCAGAGGCCAAAAAGGAAGAAGCAAACAAAGCAAAAACAAAGGGAAGGAGTGAGAAGAAAAACAGTGTAGAGTGTCAATGGAAATGGGACCCATTCTCTACTACCAAAAAAGGTTTGGGAGGCCTGGGCTTAATGCTACTAGCAAGCTAAAAGTAATCCTTCAAGGGTTCAAAAAGTTGGAGCTACAGTTAATTGGCAGTATGCCTTTTGCCACAATCCAGATTGGGTTCTGTATATCAAGCAGAATAAAATTAATGCTTTATGACTAGCCTAAAATACACTCCCAGATCTTACCCAAAACTGGGGGAAAAAAAAAAAAAAACTGCCCCAAACCGGAAACTAACTTATGACTTCTAATGGTGGTCAGGTACCAACTCAAGCCAATAAGCACTTTCTTCTTCAAGGGCACTTAAGAGTTATCAAGAACATTTCACAAAGGTGACGGGATACTTTCCTCTTCTTAAGCAATAAAAATAAGACAGGCATTTGCACAGGACACAGAGGAAAGGCACATACTACCAGATATCCTCTGAAGTTCATCCAATAGCAATTAATCTTTGGAATTCAGGCTTAGGATGTTGTTCCTTAAACAAAAGTTAAAAAAAAAAGAATCTGTTGACAAAAATTTAGTTTAGTGTAATCATATTTTCATGTTTTTGTTTCCTTGGGGTACGTAAGTTTCCCAACCCTTTTTTCATTCAGGAATTCTTGCGAATGTGCAGAAACAGCACCCAGCAGCGACCAGAATGAGGTGGCACATAAACATAACTGCAGTCCTCTCCTACAACAACGGTTTCCATTTATCCTCCTCCCCACTAGAGAAAAAAAAATTTATTAGTCACATGCTCCATGCTGGGAACCAGCCCAAATATAAGTTCCCCTCCTACAAAGAGGAAAAATTCAACTTCCACGGACTGACATTCAAGGACTTATGTGTCCAATATGCCTTTATAACTTTTCAGTGTCATGTTCTATCATGTGCCACATCATTCCCACCCTGAATGATGCACCAGATCCATTTACAAGTGCCATCTCCTCTTCTAAAATGCTCAGTAACTTTTGTCAACTTAGTAAAATTCTACTTATCCAGTAAGAAGATATCACCAATTATTAACTCTTCTCTGAAGCCTTCTCTCTAATATGTAACGAACGTATATGGAAAAAGAAAAAGTCAATAAAATAATGCCGATGTGAAGAGCGGCTTTTCAGAATGAGAGTAAAGATATTTGGATTAAGGCACGTGTTTGGCACTTTCTACTTTAATATTTGGTCTAACACGATCTATAAAAATTCACCCAACAGAAAAGTCAGCCAATAATGTAATAAGGCAGTGTTTGTGATACAAGTTTGGTAGTCATCTGCCTAAAAATGATAACTAAAATGATGAAGATGGGTATGATTTCCAAGGAAGACCTTACAGTGAAAAGCAAAGATAACCAATGGAAAAACTTAAACAAAACTTATGCCAGAATTTTCAAAAACTCTTCTACGTAACTGAGAATGATACTGTTATTATTGTATGGCAGGAAGGAAATGGCAGCAAGTTACATAGCTCTAGTTTGGGTAGCTCAGTCAGTAAAGGATCTGCGTGCAGTACAGGAGACCTGGGTTCGATCCTTGGGTTGGGAAGATCCCCTGGAGAAGGAAATAGCAACCCACTCCAGTATCCTTGCCTGAAAAATCTGATGGACAGAGGAGCCTGGTGGGCTGCAGTCCATGGGGTCGCAAAGAGTCAGACACGACTAAGCGACTAACACACATGCAAACTGCAGGTAGCAGTTGACGACCTAAATGAAATCAATCAAGAGTATATATCTGGGGACAAGCAGAGGGGCTGGTAAAACAAGTTCAGAAGAAACCGGAAGTTTAAAAAAACACAAAAACAAAAATCTACAAAAATGTTAACAGCCCAGAATAAAAAAGAAAGGAAAGAGAAAAACTCTTAAGAAGAAGGGCCATAACAATAAAGATAAGTATACAGAATCATCCATTGAATTGAAAATTATGAAGATCTTTTCAGCAACAGCAGTTTCAGAAGAAAGCACTGTAGCTTAAATTAGAGTTTAGAGAGAGAGAATAAGTACAACCCAAACTTCCAAGAGGCTGAGCTGTGGATTAGTACAAGACAGATTTAAATAGATGTCAAAAGAAAATTGACATCTATTTATGGCTTTCCAGGTGGCACTAGTGGTAAAGAACCCACCAGCCAATGCAGGATATGTAAGAGATGCAGGTTCGGTCCCTGGGTCGGGAAGATCCCCTGGAGAAGGGTATGGCAACCCACGCCAGGATTCTTGCCTGGAGAATCCCATAGACAGAGAAGCCTGGCGGGCTACAGTCCATGGGGTTGCAAAGAGCTGGACACAACTGAAGCAACTTAGCACACACGTACAAAGGAAAATAATTGTAAGATTAAAAGTAGATACATTAATCAAAAACAGCATGGCACTGGCATAAAGACAGACATAGAGATCAATGGAACATAACAGAGAACTCTGAAATCAACTCTCACAAATATAGTCAAATGATTTTTGACAAGGTACTAATAAGACCATTTGATAGGGAAAAAGACAGTTTTTTTTTTAAACGAATACAGCCTCCAAAACTGAATGAAAAATTTGCAACCCCATGAGACTATACAATCCATGGAATTCTCCAGGCCAGAGTACTGGAGTGGGTAGCCTTTCCCTTCTCCAGGGAATCTTCCCAACCCAGGGATAGAACCCAAATCTCCCACATTGCAGGTGGATTCTTTACCAGCTGAGCCACAAGGGAAGTCCAAGAATATTGGGGTGGGTAGTCTATCCCTTCTCCAGCGGATCTCCCTGACCCAGGAATCAAACCAGGGTCTCCTGCATTGCAGGCTGACTCTTTGCCAACGCAGCTATCAGGGAAGCCCTGAAAACTGGATATCCACATGGAAAAGAATGAAGTTGGACCCTTATATTACACCATGTATAAAAATTAATTCAAATGTATTAAAGATCTAGTGTAAGACCTAAAACTACACAACTTCTAGAAAAAAACGTAAGGGAAAAGCTTCATTAACAGTGGATTTGGCAACAATTTATTAAACACAATACCAGGCACAGGCAACAAAGAAAAAAAAACAGACAAATTGAACTTTATGAAAATTAAAAACTGTTGAGCATCAAGACATAATTAACAGAGTAAAAAGGTGACCTATAGATGGGAGAAATATTTGCAAATCATACATAAGGAATTAATATCTAGAATATATGGAGACAAGAAAACCAAGAAACAAATTCAAAAATGGGCAAGGTATTTTGTTGTTGTTGTTGTTGTTTCCTGCCTCCAGGACAAGGAATTTGAACACACAATTCTCCAAAGATCTCCAAACAGCACATTAAGAGATACTCAACATAACTAATCATCAGGGAAATGCCAATCTAAATCACAATAAGATACCACCTCATATCTGTTAGGATGCTCACTATCAAACAAAACAGAAAATAACAAGTATGGTGAGAAAGAGAAATTGGAAACCTTGTACATTGCTGCTGGGAATGTAACATAGCACAGCTACTATGGAAAAGAATACAGCAATTCCTAAAAAAAAATTTTTTAAATTAAAAACAGAACTACCATATGATCCAGTAATGTCACTTCTGGATATACACTCAAAAGAATTGCAATCAGAGTCTCAAAGAGATACTTGTACACTTGTGTTTGTAGTAACATTATTCACAGTAGCTAAAATGTGGAAGTGACACGTGTCCATTCATAGATGCATAGGCAAGCAAGATACTGTATATATAACAATGGAGTATTATTCAGCTTAAAAAGTATGGGAATTTTGACACATGCTACAACATAGATGAACCTTGGGAACATTATGCTACATAAAGTAAGCCAGGTACAAAAAGACAAATACTGAATGATTTCGCTTATGTGAGGTACTGAGAGTAGTTAAAATTATAGACAGAAAAAAGAACGGTGGTTGCCAGAGTTTAGGGAGAGAGAGTAATGAGGAATTAAAGTTTAATGGATTCAGAGTTTCGATTTTGAAGATGAAATGAGTTCTGGAGATACATAGTGATATTGTTTGGCTAAAAATGTGAATGTACTTAATACCATTCAATTGTACACTTAAAAATGGTTAGGACAGCAAATTTTATTACAATAAAAAATTGAAAAAAGTAGATATATTACAACTTCAGAACCTTGGGCTTTATACAGTAGTGGAAACAAACCTTAGTTATCTCTTTAAAGACATGAAACTCACATGACAATCATAATACATAATGTATCCTTTAGAACCTTGGGGCTACAAACGTGGTACATATTTGTTAAGAGTTTCCATCTCTAGACTGGGTATTAGAATACAAAAGATGATTGTAATGGCTTCTTCGGAAGTATTTGGCCAGTATACCTTTAAGAAATTACTGGTAGAAGTAATGCTAATAATACAGTCATTTCTGCTAGTATGCCTTGGAAAGGGCTAGTCAAAGAGACTGTCCCTTTCTTTTATCCAGAAATAACCAGTTCATCAAACCAGTTCATCTTACTGTCCTTGATATTGGACCATGAGTTTAAGAAACACCTTTCTAGAGTATTTTCTCAAAATTCATCCTGTACCCAGCATGGCTCTAGAGTGGCCAGGGACTAGATAAATTGTGAAATACATGTTAATTTTTCAATCATCTTATCTTTTCACATAGACCATATCCTTTTCCAGACAATAGAGACCTCAGTTTCAATTTTTGTTTTATTCTTCAAATATGCCCTACAGTCAGTTCTCTTAATCATTTTCTTTAGTGAAACAAAGTCTAAGGAAGTTTACTCTGTATATACCACAGAGAATGTTCTTCTCATTACTCTTTGAAAATTCAAATTCATAGTATGCATAATGCTATGATTATTAGCCTTATATTGTTTTTAAAATTATCTGTAGCTTACCTACTCTTTTCCCTGATGTTGTATTATTTCCATTCATTCCAATACCACGGGCAGACTACAATTAAAACACAAAACATCTACAGAGGTGAGTTAATGAAAAACAGAGATTACCTAACATGATATAATTATATTTTATGACAAAAATGTTGATGAACTTTCATTTTAAATTATTTAATCTATTTTTAGGTAAATTAACTTGGGACCTGGCTGTCACATCCATCAATATTGTACTTATTCTTTACCTTCAAGAGAGTAAAAGTTGTCTACGGCCATATGACTATGAATGTGCCTGATCCTGTCTGAGCCTAGAAGCTAAGCAAGGTCAGGTCTGGTTAGTTCTGAACGTGCCTGACCCTGTCTGACCTTGGAAGCTAAGCAAGGTCAGGTCTGGTTAGAACTCGGATGGAAGAGAGTAAAATTTGATGGCTCAAATAAAAATTCTTATTAGGGAAAAACATTAATTAAAATATCTAGCATTTTAAAATACATGATAAATTGTTTAAAATTAAAATCACCTTAAGGCACTATAAAAAACTAGTTTATATTAAATTACTTTCAAATTACAGTTCTAAATTTAGAACTAAAACATTATTTAAAATTCAACTATCAAAAAATTTTCTATATACTAGACAGACATTTTAAGAGGAAGTTATGAAAAGAATTCAACCTTAGACTTCTTTATTTAACATGTAAACAAAAAACAAAGTATCCTGAATCACTACAAGAATAGCTAGTAGAACATATTGAAAGGCAAATACTTACTAAAAAAAATTCTGTAGGTTCTAACTGAGGAGAACTTTTCCTAAGGCTTTCTTCCTGAAAATGCTGGAGGTTTGCAGACAGCCCAATTCCAGAGGTCCGCAGCCTGCCTGCCCCACGTGCACTCTGTAAGCTGTCTCTGCTTGCGCTCCGGGCCAGCGAAGCAAGAAAACCTATATTATTTACAAAACCAACAGGCTCTTTGGATGCCCTGTTAGCCATTTCTGTGATATCCCGAGCCTCAACTTTAGAAATAATATCAGATCTTTTCCCAGGTGAATCAACTTTAACAGCTCGAAAGCGAGTAGTCCTAGAGAAAGAAGAATCAGTTATATTTCGAACATCCAAGGACCGAAGCACGTTTTGTGAAGCAGAAGACTGGAGGCTCCCAGACTCAAAACACTTGGACTGTCTCTGTGGTTTCACCAGAGGATTATGGAATGACATTGGTGCAGAACAGCGAAGAGGTGATAAGAGTCTATTCTTGTGAGGACTTAATTCATGGTGTTTGAGAACTGAAGCCTCTACTGATTCACCATTCAACACTTTTGCAACATGTTTAAGCTGCTCTTTAGCTTTCAACCCTTTATCACCATTAATGAGAGAGAATTCTGGGTTTACCTTCCGTGTGCCTTCTACACCACTGCTCTGTTCATCAGCATTTCCTTCTGTAATGGAAGCAAATGAACCCACTTCAGGTAGAAGTGATTCTTCAGTTACACGCTCTTCTGAAGTTGGAAATAAAGCAGTGTCATCCTCATTGTTAGATGACAGATTTCCTGAAAAGTGCTTTGTCCGCCTAGGCAGGGATGATCCAAGATGGAGAATAGTATCAGCAAGCTCTTTGTCAGTTTCAAACTCCATATGAGGTACCTGAGGTGGCAGTTTGAAGCCACTACTGGAATGAGACAGTGTGTAACTTTCCCAGTTATCATCTTCCTTAAGAAAATCACTAGTGATAGATGATACGGGTCTATCAGCAGGGGGCAGAGCTGCCAAACTTGAAACTGCACTGCTGGCCAAGTCAGGTAGATATGTGTTCCCAGGAGAAGGTAAACAAGACTGCCCAATGTGGGGAAGAACTCTTAACAATCTATGGCGAGCAGGTGCTGTGGAACTACTAGAAGGTCGAGGAGCTATGGGTGGACGAGGTTTTACCTTGACAGCTTTCTTAGGCTAAAAGAAAGGAATGAATACATAATTCTTTACACAATCATTTTCTCCACCCATTAACAAAAATTATCGAAGTAAGAAAACGTTACTTACATATTGGCATTTGGATTACCTCAATCTAAAATATTTAAAAAGATTAAAATCTTCAGCTTATGATTGAGAAGCATTTTGCTATCTTTCCTCATTGAGTATAATTTCCGACAATGTTAAAGAAAACCAATTTTCTTTTTCATCATTATTGATTATTTGTCAGTTTTGTTGAGAAGAAAATTGATTATATATGACACAGCTGACCTATTTCAGATCCCCAACAACTTTTCCTAGTAAGATGAGTCAAGTGTTTGGATAGGTAGCTACTGCAGAAGAGAGTTAATAGATGACCTCAACTGCTATCCTTGAAAATGCCTGCTTGCCAATAAATGCTGGAGAGGGTGTGGAGAAAAGGGAACCCTCTTACACTGTTGGTGGGAATGCAAACTAGTACAGCCACTATGGAAAACAGTGTGGAGATTTCTTAAAAAACTGGAAATAGAACTGCCATATGACCCAGCAATACCACTTCTGGGCATACACACTGAGGAATCCAGATCTGAAAGAGACACGTGCACCCCAATGTTCATCGCAGCACTGTTTATAATAGCCAGGACATGGAAGCAACCTAGATGCCCATCAGCAGATGAATGGATAAGGAAGCTGTGGTACATATACACCATGGAATACTACTCAGCCGTTAAAAAGAATTCATTTGAATCAGTTCTAATGAGATGGATGAAACTGGAGCCCATTATACAGAGTGAAGTAAGCCAGAAAGATAAAGAACATTACAGTATACTAACACATATATACGGAATTTAGATAGATGGTGGCGATAACCCTATATGCAAAACAGAAAAAGAGACACAGAAATACAGAACAGACTTATGAACTCTGGGGGAGAACGTGAGGGTGGGATGTTTTGAAAGAACAGCATGTATATTATCTATGGTGAAACGGACCACCAGCCCAGGTGGGATGCATGAGTCAGGTGCTCGGGCCTGGTGCACTGGGAGGACCCTGAGGAGTCGGGTGGGGAGGGAGGTGGGAGGGGGGATCGGGATGGTGAATACATGTAACTATATGGCTGATTCGTGTAAATGTATGACAAAACCCACTGAAATGTTGTGAAGTGATTGGCCTCCAACTAATAAAATAATATTAAAAAAATAAATAAATTAATTAATTAATTAAAAAAAAAAAAAAAAGAAAATGCCTGCTTGCAAGTTTGGCCCTTGGCTGGCTTCTAGAAACTTGTATTTCAAGAAGATTCCTGCTACCCTAACTTGTAAGAGATACTCATTGTGCCTAACTTGTTTGTGCAAGCAATACGGTTTTTATGCTGAACATCGACTTTTCTTCTGGGAATCTGGAATTTTGGTACATGCTAGGCAGAGGGTGCCTTCATTAAGAGCTCCTAATGAAATCCCTGGGCACAAAGTCTTTAATAAGCTTCCCTAGTAGACAACATTCCACATGTGCTGATAAAATTCACTGACAAAGTAATTATATACATCTTATGAGACTTCATTGGGAAAGTTTGTACCTGATTTCCTCTATACTTCACCCATCATGCACCTTTTCCCTTTGCTGATTTTGCTTTGTACCCCTTTGCTAAAATAAATCTTAACCATGAGTAAAACGATATGCTAGTCCTATGAGCCCTTCAAGCAAATCATCAAATCTAGGAGTGGTCTAGGAGTTCCCAATACAGTTGATTTTAATAGAAGTGTCACAACAATTCATGATGTATGGCTAAAGTTAAAAATTAAAAATATAAAGCCTTAGCACTTATCTTTAAGATATGGACTGATATAAGCATAACAAAGAATGGAATACCTGATGAAATACCAAAACTCCCAACCTAGAAATATAGGAAAATGTAGATAATGTAATATCCAGCCAAAAATGTTTGACTTGCATCTAATCATGATGAAACAATAAGATAAATTCAAATTGAGGATATTCTACAAAACTAGCCAACACTTCAAAACTATCTGACATGAACGTTTAAAAAAAGGCTAAGAGATAATTCTGCATAAAAAAGCAGACCAAGAAAATATTACAACTAAATACAACACATGATTCTTGATTGGATATCAAACTGAAAAGAGAACAAAAAATCAAAATAAAACAAAATGCTAGCAAATACATTATTGAGAAATGAAGAAATATGAATGTAGATTATATAATGTGTATCAGTGATAAATTATGTGTATGATAACTGTATTGCAGCTATATAGGAGAAGACTCTATTCTTAGGAGTTATATATTGAATATTAAGGGGGAAATGTCATGATATTTGCAACTAACTCCCAAATGAATCAGGTAAAAAAAACAGAGAAAGCAAATGTAGAAAAAATGTTAGTTGTTGAATCTAGGTAAAATATCCATGGATGTTCACAGGTGTAACATTTCTGAAGGACTGAACATTTTTCAAAATAAAAAAAGGCAAAGTAAGGGTTCAGACAAAGACTGAGAGATTTATTTGCCAAGAGTCATAAATGAAAAAAAAAGGCTAGAAGATTCAGAAGAAGGAAAATCATCTTTAAAGGAAGCAAGTAATTGCAGGAAAGAATAAAGAGCAACAGAAAAGGTAAGTATATGGATAAATATAAATAATATTGGCAATATAAAACAACTTGAGGTGTTCAAAATATATATAAATTAAAATGCATGACAAAAACAACACAAAAGATGTATGTATATCCTCATATGTATAACTGGAGTTAGTGTTCTAAGATTCTAGCATTAAAAGAAAAGGGATAAAAATCATTTTTATTATACTATAGTCAAGAATGTACAAATAATTTCTAGAGTAACTATTTGAAAAAACTAATAATAAATAAAGTAATAGGATAAAAACTGAAAAACAAAAAGTAGACTAAAGAAAGGAAAAAAGAGAGAGGAAAAAGAAACATAAAACAGGTGGTTAAATAGAAAACAAATAGTAAGATGATAAAAATCCACATGTATTGGTAATTATATTAAATGTTACAGAATGAAAAGCTTGTCAGTTTGGATAAAAAAAATAATAAAAAGTCCATCATCCACTGATTGTAAGAAAAATTCTTAAAATATAGAAACATAGAAGGACTAAAAGTAATAAAATAGAAAGGATATACAATAGAAATATAAATCAAAAGAAAGCTAGCTTAGCTACACTAATATTAGACAAAATAGCTTTTAAGACAAGTGCATTACAAAACAAACACATTTATAATAATACAAACTACAAGAAAGATACCATAATTCCTTGGATATCAAACAAATCTGTACTAGATCACTTGACCTAGTTTGACAGTTTCAAAATATATAAAGCAAAAATAAACATACTAAAAGAATAAACACAAATTCACAACCAAAGGGGAGATTTCTAATAAACTTCTCTCAATAACTGATGGAAAACAGACATACACAAAAATCAGGAAGGCTCCAGAAGACTGAACACAAATAACACTTACCTAACTGATACATACAGAATACCACACACACACACACACACACACACACACACACACACACACACACACACAGTGACAGACTACAGTCTTTCCAAGTGGCATTTACCAATATGCTTAGTCACAAATCAATCCTCAACTTATTTAAAAGGTCTGAAATCATTTAGAGTATGTTCTCTGACTACAGTGATATTAAACTACAAATCAATAAAAAAAAAGATGTATTAAAAAATATATTATTCCACATATTTGTAAACTAAGGAGTTCAGAGCCATGAGGCACATGGATCTAAAGATTAAATATAACCCCTATCAAAATCCCAATGGATTTTTTTTTTTTGCAAAAATATAATAATCCATCCCAAAATTTGTAAGTGACCACAAGGAACTCCAAAGAGTCAAAATAATCTTGACAAAGAACAAAGCTGCAGGTCTCACACTTCCTGATTTCAAAACCTAGTACAAAGCTCAGTAATCAGAATAGTACTGGCATAAAGACAGACGTACTGGCCAATACAACAGAATTAAGAGCCCAGAAGTACTCTACAAGTCCATTCTTAGCTACATATCCCAAAGAAAAGAGTACATGTGTCCACATAAGACATGTATAAAAGAATGCTCAAAGCAGCTTTGTTGATGAAAGCCAAAAAGGTCAAAAGGAGAAAGAATAAACGAAGTACAGGCATACCTCGTTTTATTGCACTTTGTAGATATTGCTTTTTTACAAGCTGAAGGTTTGCTGCAACCCTGCATTGAGCAAATCTATATTGATGCCATTTTTCCAACAGCATTTGCTCACTTTGCATCTCTGGGTCACATTTTGGTAATTCTTGTAGTATTTCAGGCTTTTTCATTATTATTATTGTATTTCTTATGGTGATCTGTGATCAGTGATCTTTGATGTTACTACTACAACTCACTGAAGGCTCAGATGATGGCTAGCATTTTTTAGAAGTAAATATTTTCAATTAAGGTATGTACATTGGTTTTTAGACATAATGCTATTGTACACTTAACAGACTATAGTATAGTGAAATATAGATTTTATATGCACTGGGAAACCAAAAAATTCGTGTTGACTCACTTTATTGTGATATTCGCTTTATTGTGGCGGTCTGGAACCAAATCTGCAATATCTCCGAGGTATGCCTGTATAGTCATACAATGGATTAGTACACAGCAGTAAAAGAGGATGAACCGATACATGCAACAAATGGATGAACTGCAAAAGTATTATGTTGAGCAAAAGAAACCAGATCAAAAAAAAAGAAAGTATATTACATATGATATCATTTATACCAAGTTCAAGAACAGTAAAAACTAATTTGTGACGACACATGTAAGAATAGTAGGTATTTGGGGAGTAGGGAAAGGTAGGCATTGACTGGGAAAGTCTATAAGGAAATCTGAAGAGAAAAACAGGTCCTATTTTAATTTGAGTTGTACCTACATGACTATATAAATGTAAAAATTCATCAAGCTATATTAAAGACTTGTGAATTTTATTTTATGTACATAGTACATTTCAATAAAGAAAAAGTTACCAACAGAGTGAAAAGCAAAGTTACAGAGTAGTGATATACATATGACAAAGAACTAATAAACAGAATATATAAAAATCTCCAAAAAAAATCAGTATGCAAAATGAACACAATCCAATTTTTTAAATGGGCAAAAAATCTGAATACACATTTTTACAAAAAAGGATATCCAAATACCCAATAAATATATGAAAGGTGCTCAACTTCATTAATCAGAGAAATGAAAATTAAAACTATAATGTAATGCCACTACACACCAATGAGAATGATAAAAAAGAAGAACCATATCAAATACTGGTAAAAATCCATGAAAACTGTAACTCTCATTCAGTTTGGAGAGAATTCATTCAATTATTCTGGAAAATGGACAATATCTAAGATAGCTAAACATTCCTTATCAACACCCAGACAGACCTATCCATATTAAGTAAATATTAACAGCATTTTAAAAAGTAACTTGCAAAATTAAGGTTAGACTCTCTTTTATTATCCTTCTTAGTTCTAGACCCATGAAATTTTTTAAAGCCATGAGTTATTTTGAGTGCAATATTATCACATTAAATACACTGCTGGCTGAAAAAAAATTAATTCTTTATAGTTAATATTTCAATAAATGAGGTCAGAAACTTGAGATGAATAATATTTTATATAAATTTCTTCCCCAACAATTACCAACAGACCTCAATGCTGCGAGCCCTGCAAGGATAAACTCAAGAAAGACCTGGCCAAGCTTCACCTTTTTGCTGAGATTCATGTTCTCCATCTTAGCCTTCAGCAGCTTCATCTTATTCATAGTTATTGAATTTTCAATTATCTGTTGCCCAGAAGGAGAAGGCTCTATTTCCTCATCTTCATCAGCATACAAACTATACACAGAACCACTACTGCAAAGAAAATGATAATTACTATTGAAATGCACCTGATACCTGCCCAATGACTAAAAATATTTAAGTATAATATAAAGCTATAGATGCTACTAATGATAAAATAAGTTCATTTTCTCAATGGAAATTCAAGGCAAATGTACTTCAAAAATGTATTTCTTACGAGAAAAAATAAATGGAGATAAAAATCATGATTTAACATTATCAAAAATCTAGTACAACTGAGCTTTTCTAAAGTTAATATACCAAAAGTGAAGATCTTTTATGTTTGGAAATGGAATCACTCAGAATAGCATAGATTTTACAATGAAAAGACACACTTTGGTCAAGTCATGACACAAATTATTACAAATGTAAAACACTCCAATTACTAATCAATTACAATAACATTTATTCATATCTTATTATCTGGAATCCCTTCTGAGTACATAATGCCATAATATAATGGTACTATCACACTGTCCTACTATTATATGTCTATCTTTCCCTCTTACTCCTCTATATGTAAGCAAGTTGAAAGCAGATATTAATATTGGGCTTTTTTCATCTTCCCAGTCTTAGCACCTGGCACAGTGCCTGGCACATATTTAATAAATGTTTGCTAGATTTATTAAACATTTAATAAATGTCTGTTAGAATGCAAATAATTGTAATTTCATTCAACTTTTTCAATAATGGGAAAACTTAAATGGTTACATAATCTCAGTGTATTTGAAGAATGATTGAAATTTTAAATAGAGCATAGCAAGAATGTATACTAGTCACTGTGTCCAATGTACTATAGGAGAACCTGAGTATGTATGCTAAAGCAGTATGAGAATTAATAAGATTTCCTGTACTATACTATATGATTGTTAAGAAATGGAAACAATTTAAGATAACCCTACCAAGGCATATTCCATACCACTTCTGAAGGACATATTACTATCACACAAAGGTGAAGCTGAGAGTGGATATGTCCATTCCTAAAATTTACATTTAGGAAACTAAATGTGAAACTGGTGACATTTTTAAATCATGGGTTAATTAAACTACACAGCAACAATGGGTATCAGGAGGAATAATGATGGGAATTGGTCTCCATAATCAATTCAGTCCCTCTGCTTAATCTGTGACTATCATTTCTACCTAAATACAAGAGATGTCTAGTATAATATGAAAACTGACACAATGACATAAGACCAAATTAACATTGCTACTATTTACTGAATGCCTAATCTGCCAGGCACTTTCCACATAATATTTCTAATACTCACAAAAATTACATAAAGTGATATTATATCCCATTTTTATAAATGAGGAACCTGTAGCTGAGAGAAGTTAAATGATTTTGTTCAATCATTAGTAAAATCAGAGCTCATAAATGATGCACCTAAGATTAAAATCCTTCATCTCTGGTTCCAAAGCCTATTCTTAATACTACTTCCTGTTGCTTCCCCAGGCACCAAACTACAGACCTTACTGCATCATGCTTATGTATCCAAATAAGTGACAGAACTTATAGTACGTGAAGGTTCTCATCTTGAGGTTAACTACACCTGAAGAGGGCTGAGTGAAGATTTCTGCCAGTTGTTCCTTGGAGTTGGAAGGAATAACTCAAGTAATATTCTATTCTTGCTCACCTTATAATACTTTAACTTCAACTACTTCTCAGTATATCTCATGGCATTTTAAATTTATCCATATTGAATAATGAAAGAGGTTTCTGACTCAATCTTCCTGTAATAAAACACTGGTCCTTTACCGTTTTCCTACAGAGATCAATCTTTCTGTGACACACACACACACGTGAGAAATATTTCATGGGATGCATTTTAGCAGATAAAAAACACTTTTAAGTTCACCTAATTTTTTCAAGTACCACATTATTGTATTTTCTCTCATGAAGCATAGATTCATGATTCACTGAGAAGCCAATCTCAATTTTTTTCTAAATGGAAAAATGTAACTAGGATAACACATTAATTTATCAACTTAATCCAAGAATATCTTTCTTTATATTTAAATGCTATAAATATTTTCTTGAATGCTGTATTTAACTTTTTCTAAATCTTTTAATCTAATATGATTAAAGAATAAGAGATGAGCAAATGCAATATTTATTTCAACAAGAATACTGTTTATCCTGAGGCCAAGTCCTCATGTGACTTTCACAGATAAGTTACCATTTAATTAACCTCTGCAATGCTTCCTTTTATTTCTTCCCACTTAAAAATGCAGTAAGGTGGAAAATTTGAGATTAACAGTGATGACTGATACTAGGTGTTGCATCAAAACAAATCAAATAATTCTATTTCTTTTTTAGAGCAAGAATTGGCAAACTGAGACCAAGATCAAATTTAGTCCACCACTTATTTCTTATTGGCCCATGAGCTAAGAATAGTCTTTGTAAACTTTAAATGGTTGAAAAAAATCAAAATAATATTTCATAATGTGAAAATGTGAAATTCATATTTGTGTCCAGTAAAGTTTTACTGGAACATAATCACACTCAATCACACATTACACATACTGCATACTACTCTTGCACTACAATGGCAGAGTTGATAGCTACTACAGAAATTGTATGTGGCTCTCTCATTGCTTTGTACTGTGGCTTAGCACTATAAATCACAGGGGCACAGTCAGAATTTGAGTGCCATGTGTATCACTGTACAATGATATTTTATTACTAGTACATACTCAACATGTCAAAACAAAGAGAAGAATGAATTTAAAAAGCTACAGTTTTAAAGCAATGCAGAGAGTGCTCAGTCATGTCTGACTCTGCAACCCCATGGACCATAGCCCATCAGGCTCCTCTATCCATGGGATTTCCCAGGCAACAGTAATGGAGCAGGTTGCCACTTTCTCCTTCAGGGGATCTTCCCAACCCAGGGATTGAACCCAGGTCTCCTGCTTGGCAGGTGGATTCTTTACCACTGAGCCACCAGGGAAGGTCATTTTGCTATCAATTAAGCAGCAGAGTATTGTGTTTATGATACAAGGACACTACAGGTATGCTAAAGCAAAACAACATATTTGGACATTATCAGATTAAGGAATCATGACAACATGCCCAACTTGCAGGAAAGCAATGATAAGAACGAGCAGAAAATTAAAAATGGAATATCTCATCACAGTATGAAAATGAAAATGAGAGTGCAACTGAAAGAAGTTTCGAAGTGGTTTATTTACTAGCCAAACAAGGAAATGTTTACCAATTGTGAATTAAGCAGTTGATCACAGCAGTTGAAAAACTGTGGCCAGAGAAAATAAACTTGTTTAAAGACTATTTTTTTTTTGGCAAGAATAATTTCTAGAAGAACTGAAAACAATGGAAGCAACATCAATAGTCAGTTAAAAGATGAGGCAAATGAGTCACTTTCTTCCTTGGCTTTTGATAAGTTAATATAAGCCAGATGTTACTCAGTTGTTTTTGTTTATTCAGGGTATCAGTACCAAATTTGAAGTGACTGAAGAACTAGACCCAATGTACAGTCTGCATGAAAGGTAAGAATATTTTCAAAGAAATTGCTAAAACACTAAGTACAACTTGAAGTGAAACAAGTGAAAGTGTCAGTCACTTCAGTCGTGTCCCACTCTTTGAGACCCCATGAACTGTAGCCTGCCAGGCTTCTCTCTCCATGGATTTCTCAGGCAAGAATACTGGGAGTGGATTGCCATTCCCTTCTCCAGGGGATCTTCCCAACCCAGGGAAAGAACCCCAGGTTTTCTGCACTGTAGGTAGACTCCTTACCACCTGAGCCATTAAGAAGTGAAACCTGCTACAACTGATAGAACAGGAAAAAACTGTTGAACAAACTTACAAAGCTAATGAAAATGTGAGGTGTTTAAAACCTATGGTTATTTGTGTTATTCATCAGAAGGTATTCTGCAGTAAATATTTGAATCTATCACATATTACTTAACCAACAGTGTCAATGGAAGTTAAAGGAAATCTGTATATTTCAAAAATCTATTTAAATGTGCAGTTGAGAAGCTCCACCTGTGTTCTACTGGAAGTGCAACATAGTGACACACTAAAGGCAAACAGCTGAAAAGGACTCTAAGAGTATTCTATAAATGCCTTCCTAGTGATGAAAGTGCTCAATTAAAATCATATGCTACCAGTATTTGGAAGTACAAATTTTAAAGATAAAATATATAAAATCTCATTCCAGATCAACATTAACAAATAAATTTTCACAACTGATTCCACAAATTTGACAGGTAACGCTAGCTTTCAACCCCAATTAACTAAACTATTACTCCCATAAAAAAAGAACTCCATTCTTCTCGTTAGTAGACCTGAATTAGATATACACACACTCAATTATTATATTTTGAATTTTATCTGTAAAAATTTTGTGAAAATTTGTTTTATCTGGTTATGTAAGTACTTTTACATGGTATCCTTAGCTTAATCTCTTGGCCTGAAAACCCTAAAATAGTTACTATCTGGCCCTTTACAGAAACGGTTGCTGTCTCCTATTATAAGAGTTAAGAAAGCCTCTCTCAGGATAAGAAAAGAGCTTTCTGCTCTGCTTCCTCATCCACCATATCCCTTGTCCAATTCTGGTAAGTGAAGAGAGAGGAAAAGAAAAAGAAACAAAGAATATATTAAGAGGAACAATAATACAATTTTAATTGAAATCCATAATAACATTTGGATTATGTCTTAAACACAAATAGAAGTTTTGAGTTTACTCTTAGTAAAAAGAGTAAGTGATGTTTCAAGCCAATGGAGAAAGAAGCACAAAAGCATGGCATAATAAACACGAGCTGTAAAAATGATAACAGGTTGTAAAGGGCCTCCATGCAAAGCTATGGAGCTTAGACCCTCTCCTCTAGGAAAGGAGAGCCAAAAGAGGATATCCTGAAGAGGAAAACCCAAATAACAGTAAACCAGCAAATGGAAAGACTGCTATAAAGAAATTCTACTCACAGTCTAAAGCAAGAGATGCTGGATTAAAGCTGCAGCCTCACTGCTCCCTCTTCTCTACTTTTATGTTTAAGGCATGCTTGCAGTGCTAACCAGATTCTGACACATACAGCCAACAAAAGCACCATTCGTGATGTCTGCTCTCTGCCAAAACAATAAGTATAATCTCTCTTCCACATAACACACTTAGGTGAGGTGAATCCTAAAGGAATTCCCTGATTCCCAATTCCAGGTGCTCACACCCTGTATATTCTCCTAACCTTGAGCTTGGCACAGAATATGGCAAAAGTAGAGGCGGTTTTCAGATATAATTCAGGCTCCAAATCAGCTGATTTTGAGTTAATCAAAAGAGAACTGAAGGCAGCCTCTACCCAAAAGCCAGCAAAAAAACCAGGGCCCTCAGTCATATGACCATCAGGAAATAGGCCAACAAAATGAATGAGCTTGCAAGCAGATTATCTTCCTCACTGAAATTTCCAGGTGGGGGTGCACCTTTGCCAACACCTTGACTGAAGCTTTGTGGAAACCTGAGAAGAGTACCTGGCTAAACTGTGCCTAGACTCCCAAGCCATGGAAACTGATTTCAGACTGCAAGTTAATTTTTGTATGAATGGTATTGCCACCAGGTTTTAATGCTGTGGAATTAAATTTTAGTTACCTGTAATACCTTTCCTTTGTTGCCTGTCCTACTCCTCTTTTAAGGTCACTTTTTCTCAGAGGTTATTCCTAACTCCCCACCTTTCAGATAAAATGAAGGCCCTCTTATCTGCTTTTCCAGAGATTTTAATGTCTTTTTACAACTGACAAAATTATATTATAGATACAATTTATAGCAGATTTCATGTTCCATAAAGGAAGGAATATAATCTTTATAACTTAGTGTGTAGTACAAAAACTGACTCTAAAAGCTCAGTTAAACGTTTAGTGAATGTTTTAAAGTGAAATAAGTTTAAAAAAAACATAGTTAGGCAGAGTGCACAGAAACTTAAAACTTACCTTATCCAATTTACTAAGTTCTCTACTGCCTAGCACAAGTACCTTTGTTTCCTTCTGACTTTAAAACAACCCTCCTTCCTTTTTCTAAGGATTCTACATTACATAATTTTTTATTTTATTTATTTATTTATTTTTGAGGCTGTGCCCCACGGCTTGTAGGATCTTAGTTCCCAAACCAGGGATTGAATCTGGGCCCTTGTCAGTGAGAACACTGAGTCCTAACAACTGGACCACCAAGGAATTCCCCCTCCTCCTTTTACAGAATAGGAAAATAGGACTAGAGAAGTAAAGATTTATCCACCTTTAAGCAACAATTAAATTTTGGGGGGAAAAAAAAGAGTAACTTTAGGCTTAATCCTTTATATTACGCCACGGCTATACTGATATAACATCATACTATTATAACAAAACTCAATAGTCTAGTAGGCATCTTAGAGTTTTAATGACAAATATTTTTACAAAGAATCCTACTCCATAAAGAAATTTCAGTTTTAGAAATTACTCCTATCGATCATGCTGCTGCTGCTAAGTCACGTCAGTCGTGTCCAACTCTGTGTGACGCCATAGACAGCAACCCACCAGGCTCCCGTCCCTGGGATTCTCCAGGCAAGAATACTGGAGTCGGCTGCCATTTCCCTGTCCAGTGGATGAAAGTGAAAAGTGAAAGTGAAGTTGCTCAGTCATGTCAGACTTCGCGACCCCATGGACTGTAGCCTACCAGGCTCCTCCGTCCATGGGATTTTCCAGGCAAGAGTACTGGAGTGGGGTGCCATTGCCTTCTCCCCTATCGATCAAAGGAAAGACAATTTCAGAATTACATAACTGAGGTGGGATGGGGAGGAGGGGAGAATGCATAAAATTTAGCTAATCTTGTGACTATAGTAAGATTATTCTGACAACACAAGGTAAACATAAGGTTTATGGGTGTATCATATGATATTCTCCTTTTCTAAGTGAGACATGTAAATGAAAACCTATTTACCTTAAAGATTCAGATAATGGTGTTAGAGTGCCGTCTCCCCTGTCTACTACACGGAAGAAATTCAATTGATCTCCTTCTTGGTATACCAAAAGTGTAACTTGCTTGTTGCAGGAGGTCTTCTCCCAGACCTCATCTCGACTGGAATCCACGTACTCAGCCATCTCCTTAAGGGGATCTTCCATAGGAACTACAAATGGAAACATTAATAGGTAAGCTTTCAATTTATATCAAGTTCAATGCATTTTGGTACACCATCAGGATATAACATGTCAAATTGAACAACAATCCTGTGCATACAATACATATATATATTACATTCCTCAAATAAGTTTTTGGTCTTTTTACAGTTAATACAACATTTTCTATGTTGTATTAATATGAAAGAAAAGAAATATGTTTTTATGTACAAAGACAGGGTTTAACTAAATACATGAGGTTTTTCCTGTGCCACTGGAGTGTATAGTCATTGATTCTATGACATAATTATCTATAACTATTTTCACTTCATATCTTCCACTCCCTATATGTTCCAATATTGGTTTCAACAATCAATCATTAAAAATCAATGTAAATTCCACTTACTTTAGATTTAAAAAAACAAACACACACAACTGGGAGACATATTTTAGAAATTAGAAGTGAATCCCTTTTTTCTTTCTGGTTTTATATAAACGCTGATTCTTCTCAGAGTTCATTCTTGACATGAAGACAGGTAATTTAAAAAAAGGAAAAGTGAAGTCGCTCAGTCATGTCCAACTCTTTGCAACCCCATGGACTGTAGCCTACCACGCTCCTCTGTCCATGGGGTTTTCTAGGCAAGAGTACTGGAGTGGGTTGCCATTTCAGTACATGGTAACTCAAGACCACAAGGGGGCGACTTATTATACAAAAATTGCTGTGTCTGTAATGATTAATATGTTGTTACTTGAAAGCATCATCCCAGGACCCCACTTGTTCTGGTATACACCTAAGTGTCTAGTCAGCGCACATGGCTCTAGTGGTCCAGAGTAGTCGTCAGATTTGAATGATATTGCTACCATCATCTCACGCCACTCTCATCCACAGCAGCCACAGATTCTGCTCTTGTGGTGGGAACAAGCCTCAAGAGGTGGCCAGCTCACAGGCTGAATGTTCTCAAAGCCCCTGATCCCCAGATCAGGGGGTCTAAGTAATGGCTACAGCAAAAAAAAAGTTCATTCCCCAAGACATTTTCATGTCAAGTTGCACAAACACTGTTCTTTCTTAAAAGAGGCAACAATTTCTCAAACTCTGTAACTTTCTTTCAAGTAGCTTATTTATTAACAGAATCACAGTGCTGAACTACCCTTTAGAAAGTCACAACAATAATAAATATTAAACTCTGAAGCTAATTAACCATTGAAGATGTCCCCATGTCCTAAATTCAATACCACCACTATTAATAAAACACAGAAACTTCAGAAACACAGTAAGATTTACCTTGTTTTTGATAAGACTTTCATATACACAAAATGTATTTATGCTACACTTTCCACATTACATTAACAAGACACAAAAACTATGCTGCTGCCATTACTAAAACCACACAAAAGTCTTGTTTAAACCAACAGAGTGTGCCTTATTTCGGGAGTCATTGGCATTGACTATGTGTATGCACTTGTGTCTATACACACACACATCCCTCTTCATAATAGAAAAATCATTTAGATTTCATCAAGTATAAAATATTATGCATACAGTTTAGGATAAAATTTAGTTTTAGAAAGGAAAATATTTTTCTTTTTTGGCTGTGCCATGCAGCTTTCGGGATCTTAGTTCCCACCAGGAATCAAAATCATTGTCCCCTGCAGTGGAAGCACAGAGTCCAAACCACTGGACTGCCAAGAAAGTCCTTTTCTAGGTTGCTTTGATAATGCTTAATTCAAAAAACAATTTTAAAAGCTAATTATTACTAGAATTCACATGATAAAGATATTTTCTAAACCACGAATTTCAGGTAAGACTCAGTAGCTAAAAATAAGGTTTCTGATATACAATATGGAAAAGTTCTAGATTTGGGTAATTTTTCCTTTTCACAAAGTTTTCAATGATGTAAAGCAGACAACTGGAGAAGGAAATGGTAACCCACTCCAGTATTTTTGCCTGGAGAACCTCATGGGGAATGGAGACTAGCAGGCAATAAAGATAGTCCATAAAGTTGCAGAGCTGGATACAACACAGCAACCAAAGGAACAAAGGTAGAAGAACAGCAAGCTGTTAGATTTTAAAAGCTGATTCAATAAAGGCAAACTTATTAAAAACCTAATCTAAAATATCAAATAAGACAAGTTCTAGGGTCTGATTTTCTCAGTTACAAACAAGGCACAGGAAACTGTAGGAAAAAAGTATGACAACACTTCAACTACCAAAGGGTAGTGATAACTTTCACTTACTTTAAATTAAAAAATACATATATTTTAAATTCAGAACCTGTGGTGCTCATACTCATCCTCATATATATAATTGTAGTCCTAGTAAGAAAAGCAGGTAATAAATATAATAATAATAATAAATAATAAAACATCCGTGTTTAAAGACAATACTATACATAAATAACAAACTCTGAAAATATAATACAATGGAATTCACATGATATTAAATTCACGTCTCACCATAACAGCTCAGTAAATGCATTAGGGTTTTTGTACTACTCTCACAACCAGTAGTACAGACATCACATGTCACATGGGACAATTTAAGTCCAATTAACAGGAAGTCCCTGATATTACGAGTCTGGTTAATCAGCTCTCACAGTATTATCTTTGTTTTTTTCTAACTTATCCATGAGAGTTCAACAGTCACAGTAACCTATCTCAAAAAATCCTCTTGAAATAGCTAAGAAAAAGACGGTGATAACCCTATTTTCTAATCAGGAAGCATGGAGATGAAATCTGACTTGTGGAAGAAGTATTAAGCCATCAGTGGAATCAATACTTAACATTCAATTTTCTGGTTAGTAAAGGATCAAATACCAAGACCTTCCCCAAAATGAGGCCTACAGAGCAGGATTGCTCTGAGAAATCGAAGGATGCCTCTACTTTGTGGGGATTCATGTGATAAACCTGAATCAAGGAGAAAGGTGAACACTTCCAGTTTTTCCCAAGTTTAGAATTTTCTTGTTAATCAAGTCTTTGCTCACATCACCATCTCCAAGTGCTCTTGCACAACTGTCCTCCTACTACCCTACTTCCATAGACACTGTCATGCTACTACTGCCCCCACAGCACTTAGAACTCCTTGAAGCAACATCAATTCTTCTCACGTCTATTGTGGGCACTGTAATGAAGCAGGAACATTCTCTCCCAAGAAACACTGCACTGAACATCTAGGAGATACTCAAAATGTACTTCCTGAATGAATGAATGAATGAATGGACTTTCAGAGACACCCACATTCTGAAAAAAGGACTTTAACAGGACCATGATAATACCTATAAAATCCAAACGCATCACAAACCAGGCTAAGAGGTATCTTTGGAATTTCCTATAACAATCATTACCCCAGGAGTTGAAGACTTGGTGGATTGAAAAAAGCAACAAGACCAGTAAACTGCACCTAAACACAGGGATAACGATGTAATATTTATACTATGCCATCCCATTGTTCTTTCCTATACTGGTGAGGTTTATATTTAAACTTTCTGGACTGAATGAGGAATCATGAGATTTTCTGGAGTATGAGTTCCTGCCTCTGTGCATTTAAGCTTTAAAAAACAATGCTGAAGGACCTATTATATGGCACAAGGATGTATACTTAATATTTTATAATAACCTATAAGGGAAAAGAATCTAAAAAAGATACATACATATACAAATAAACACACATATAAATATGTATGACTGAATCACTTTGCTAGATACTTGAAACTAACACAACACTGTAAATCAACCATACTTCAATAAAAATAAATAAATTTTTAAAAAATTTTAAAAAATGCTGAGAGAAACAAGTGTGGTTCTTCTAAGACATAATAGAAGGGAAAAAAACTGAACAAAACCTAAGGCTATAAGATCATCTGGCTTGAAGATTACTACTGTCAAATTGCTTTAATATACGTAATTTTAATATATGCCTACCTCTACTAGTGTTTATAGGTCCACCGCGCATAGCCAAAACCAGCTTCAAGGTACAACCTTCTGAAATGCTGTGGATAATTAACACACACAAAAAAAACCACAAACATCAAAATACATTCAGTGTTAAATATACACATACTTATGTGTTGTTTATCAGGCATAGTGCTTACTCTAAAAGATTTTTTAAAAGATATAGTAATGTGCATAAATATAAAATGTTAACTTATTTACTTGCATAAATAATGAAAACATGAAGTTCTCCTAAGACTTAAATATGAAATGGATAAAAAGTATGAAAAGGACCTCTGTAGTTCAACCTCATCATTTCACATGTTAGGCCCTAAGAAGAAAAGAAGCTGTTAAAACCCAAAGTGTCAGAAATAACAGATCTAACTAACAAAATAGAAAAATTGCAAATCTACAAATCTCCCAACGCCCACTGCTCTCCCAGCTATTCCACATGGCCTCTGATCTTTTTGTTTTAGGAAAGAATGAAGAATGATGTGAGAGAAGGGAGAAAGACAAAAGGTCAGACAACATATTTGCAATCACTGATGCACACAATGTCACTTAGTGTCACATCAGGAAAGCTTAAGAAAAATGAAAGACATGAAGAGCAATACTCTCTTACCCAGTACACTTGTGAAAATGAAAGAAAAGGAACGAAGCCAGGTGGTAGTAAGTCAATATTCAAAGAAAGGAGCAAAGAAAGTAAGATAAGAAGAGGAAGTCTAAAAATGCAGGGGTAAATAGCTTGGTATAAATAATGAAAAGGTAAAGCAAAGAAATCAGAGGACAAGGATCATAGTATGGGTATGGAGCCAACACATCTTAAAGTTTGGAATTTACACTGAAATTCAGGGCTAAGAATTATTCAGAAGACGAGACATGATTCAAGGATTCAGAAGAAAAACAATGGCAAATGAAGTCATAATTCTGAGCATCTATAAAACATCTGATGTGCAATTACACTCACTTGTAATAATTCAAGCAGTAATCATCTTCAAGTTCCATGTTATTCCAAATTAAGTGCTGCTGACAGATGGGAATACCTTAGGGAAAGGTTATAAAGAAACTGGTTAAAAATTCAATAGAATCTTTGGAAGAGTATGATACAAATCTATTTCATTAAAGAAATAAGAAACACAATTCTAAACTGAATGATAGGTGCTTAGCTAAAATGTACAGCATTGTAGGTAAAAGTCGTGGCTAAAAGTAGATATGGCTCTATCCACTCACTAGAAAAGAACAGTGACAACAGTATGTTTCAGTAACTCTCTGGCCTTGAAACAAAGTTTAAGAATAGGAAGTCATTTAAAAAAATATCTTGAAATCAGTTCTGAACAGTTTAAGATCTAAGGCCTAGAGAACAGTTCTCAATATTGCAAAGTACAGCCTCCATTTAGCTATATTAAGTGTTAAAAGTGTATTATGAGTAGAAGGTGAGCAAAATGGGTGCAGGGGGTTAAATGTGTAAACTCCAAGCTATAAAATAAGAAAGTCATGGGAATATATGCACAACATGCAGACTATTGTTAATAAGACTGTGCTGTATATCTAAAAGTTGCTAAAAGAGTAGGTCCTCAAATTTTTCATCATTAAGAAAACAAAATTTTATAACTGTATGGTGATGGATGTTAACTATTAACCAGACTTACTGCATTGATCATTTTACAATACAGCAGCCCCTGGGTATCCAAGGGATACTGGTTCCAGGTCCCCCACAAATACCAAAATCACTGGATGTTCAAGTACCTGACATATAAAATGACATAGCACTTTTTGTATATATATACATATATATATACATATATATATGTATATATATATATATAACCCATATATATATAAGGTTATATATATAACCTTATACTCATCCTCCTGTATACTTTAAGTCATCTCTAGACTACTTACAATACTTAATACAATATAAACACTATGCAAATAGTTGCTAATGATGCAAATTCAAGTTTTGCTTTTTGTTATTTTCTGTAATTTTTTCCCCAATATTTTCAATCCATAGTTAATTAAATCCTGCAGATCCAGAGGGTATGAGGCACCAACTTTATAAACAAAATCAAATCATTATGCTGTATACCTCTGAAATAATATAATGTCAATTATATCTATATTTACAAATACAACATTTAATTTAGTTTACTTAGCCTTAAGCATTTGTATTCTAAAAGTCTGTTCCCAGAGGAGCATGTATGCATGGAATAATGATTGTTTATATGTGACATTATTTAGTGATTCAGATGGCATCTTTCATATTTCTTCCAAATGGAAAGGTCAATAATCTTGAAACAGGGCACAGAATATAATTTACCATAAAACATTAATATATGAGGAAATTCCTTCCACCTTGAATGTGATTATAGTCCATAACTGCATATTAACATGCCTTTAGTCTGAACACTAAGTAAAGAATAATTTAATCTTGAAAAAAGAGTATATTATGGATTATTTTCAGGCTTCCTTGGTGGCTTAGATGGTAAAGAATCCAACTGCAATGCAAGAGACCTGGGTTTGATCTCTGAGTTGTTAAGATACCCTGGAGAAGGGAATGACTACCCACTCCAGTATTCTTGCCTGGACAAGAATACTTGAAAAAAGTTGGACATGACTGAGTGACTAAGTATACATACACATGGGCAATTTTCAACGCTGAAAATTATGGTCTACAAGACAGTATCTTTGCATTTCCATGATGTTAAAAGAATGTTAAGGTAGATTCCATGTCTGTGAGTGTGTGTGTGCATGTGCTCAGTTGTGTCCAACCCTTTGGGACCCAAGGACTGTAGCCCAACAGGGTTCTCTGTCCATTGTATTTTCCAGGCAATAATACTGGAGTGAGTTGCCATTTCCTACTCCAGGGGGTCTTCCCAACCCAGGGATCCAACCAGCATCTCTTGCATCTCTAGCATTGGCAGCTGGATTCTTTACCACTGCAGCACCTGGGAAACCCAGATTCCATACCTCAGCATAAACTTTTTTTTCTGCAAACTCCATATTTGAATGCCTGAAGACTATACTAGCCAGAGTGAGCATTATATTCAATAGAACATTTAATGGTTGACATGTCGATGAATATATTTTCCAAATATTTCACATACTGCCTTCTCAAGTTACTTTTGCTTATGATGCTACAAAATAAGTTGACTAGAATGATAGCAGTAAGTGCAATATGTGTTAGTTTTTATTATTATAAACTAGGCACTGTTATAAATGCTTGACCTGTATTATCATAATTTACTGCAACAATAATAATCTTCTGAAGCAGGCAACACTACTATGTATATTTCACAAATGCTAAAATTGAAGCATTGAGAGATTAAGTGACACCTAGAGAATGTGGATTAGAGATGTAAAGCCCCAACAGGCTAACTCCAGAGACTGCAGTCAACCTTTATGCTAATCAGTCTGAAGACAGACAGTCTCCACAAAGCAAAAGTAGCTGTCTGGGTGTATGTTTAAGTAGTATTGCCTGTTAGCAGACCTGACCGTCTACTAAACAGCCTTCAAATGTTCCAAAAGATCATCCTGAAATATAGCCCATGGGCTCAGTAGGTGGATATACATGTATCTCCCAACTGGAAACAGTTCACCTTTTTTGCTTCCAGTTAAAAAAGAATGCCAATGAGGAAAGGCTTTTAAGCTAGAAATTATTTCATGTTAAAAGTACTTTAATATTTTAAAAAATTTAGTGCTTCCCTGGTGGCTCAGTGGTAAAGAATCTGCATGCCAAGGCAGGAAACAGGGCAGGTTCGAGCCCCGTCTGGAAAGATCCCACATGCCACGGGTAACTGAGCCGGTACACCATAACTATTGAGTCTGTGGTCTAGAGCACAGGAACTGCAACTGCTGAGCCCACATGCCCCAGAGTCCATGTACCACAACAACAGAAGCCACTGCAATGAGAAGCCCATGCACCACAACTGGAGAGTAGCCCCCACTCAGCACAACTAGGGCAAAGCTCAAGCAGCAACAAAGACCCAGCACAGCCAAAAATAAATAAATAAATATTTTTTTTAATTGTTTAATATGCTGTGGTCATCTTTTCAACCTAAATTACAGGATTTCACCAGAATAGCTAGATAAAAGCAATATGGGTAGGTAGTGAAGGGAAGTGAAGTGAAGTGAAAGTAGCTCAGTTGTATCTGACTCATGGCGAGCCCATGGACTCTACAGTCCATGGAATTCTCCATGCAAGAATACTGGAGTGGGTAGCCATTCCCTTCTCCAGGGGATCTTCCCAACTCGGGGATGGAACCAAGGTTTCCAACATTGCATGCAGATTCTTTACCAGCTGAGCCACAAGGAAAGCCCAGGAATACTGGAGTGAGTATCCTATCCCTTTCTCCAGGGGATCTTCCTGACACAGGAAATCACACCAGCTGCATTGCAGCTGGATTTTTTATCAACTGAGCTATCAGGGAAGCCTATGGGTAGGTAAGACCATTATTTATTCAACCAACATTGTATAGCATTATTGTGTTAAAGAAAAAAAAAACTTTAGAACAGGAGTAAAGACAAAGTTACAACACTGCTTAGATTAACTCCTATAATCACTATTAACAGAATTTAGCTATCAGTTAGCAAGCTAAAAATATAGGAGGTTGACAAGCAAGACAGGATGGCAAGAATTGTGCAAGACTGAGTTGAGGTCCTGACGGCCACCTGAGTTGCTGGATGACCTTGAAAAAGTCATCAACCTCTGTGACTCTTAACCTCCTCACTTGCACATTAAAAAATACTAGGGTTCCTTCTACTATGAACACTTTTAGAATCTCAAATATACAAAGCAAATCATATTCCTTTAATATAGAGTGGCCAGATTTAGCAAATAGAAATATGGCATCCCTCTTTAAAGGTGGCCCTTTGCCTTTAAGCCTCAACTCTTAACTTCTTACAACTATATTCAGAAAAATTAATTCCTATTAAACAAACATGTCTTCCCAAAAGACAGATTCCATATATATGATTTTTCCGTTCAGTGTTTTTAGAACTTTTCACAAATTCAAATATTTGTTTATGATAAAAACAACAACTTATTAAGAAGACAACACAGAAATATACAAAAGAAAATTAAAACTACATGCTGTCCTAAGTCCAGTAAAATCTACATTCAATATTTGGGGTAAATTTCCTTTAAAAACTTATTCTTTTTAATAAAATGGGAACATACTTTGAGTATAAACAGTTTTCACTTAATATACTGCATTTATCTTTGATATCAATAAATGAAAATACACATTGTATAATGACTAGATGGCATTCCAATATATGTTTCTGTCATAAGCTTTATTTACCCAGTCCATTACTAAGATATATTTTCACACATCCAATTTTTTACTGTTACAAAAAAAACTATAATAATATACAAGTGTACATGTATCTGTGAATGTGTGTGCATCTGTGTGTGTGTGTCTTGGTCTACTTAGGCTGCTATAACAAAATACAACAGACTGGGTGGTTTAAACAACAGAAATTTATTTTTTCACAATTCTCAAGGCTGGGAAATCCAAAATCAAAGCATAAGTTTCATTCTGAAACCACTTCTCTTAGCTTACAGGTGGCTAACATTTTTCTAAAAACAGCTTATAGGTGGCTGACATTTTTCTGTGTGCTCACGTTTTCTTCTTTATGAGCATGTCCAGAAAAAAGAATTCCCAAGTATCTCTTCTAAAAAGGGCACTATGCCAATTAAGGGCGGGGGGATCCTTACACTTATAACCTCATCTAACCGTGATAATGACTCAAACGTGTTTCCTATGTCTTTTTTAGAATTTTCACACAGATACTTGTATGTTTGAGAACATGTTCATATCTATATTTATAAAATAAACCCAGAATCAACAGCAATTATGGATAATTAAAGACAGTGGTGGGCCATAGCTCCCCTCTTCCAATACTTTCTCCCAAGATAGTACAGAACAAAAAGAAGAGAAGTGAATCTACGCAGAAACTATGCCCTCAGCCCTCATAATTTGAAGACTGAGAATGTCTAAACTCCAAATGACTGGAAATAAAAAGGGGCAATCTGTCTGTCCCAGAGTGGGAAGTCTTATACTCCTGCCCCTGCAAGGCTGATCAAGAAAAATTATGGAGAAGTTAATGCTCATGGTGGTATACAAGTTCAATACAAAACCATCACAAAGAAGACGGAGGCATTTTAAGTCTGAAAAGTCTACAAAAAGGACTCACACCAGAAAACTGCCTGCAAGTAAAGGACTTTTAAGGACAAACAATTTGAGGGAACTTCTATAGGAGGCAAAAAGCAAAAAAGGAAGAGCATCCATTAGTAATTTCCGTGTTCAGGGGGAAAAGAAACAATGGGTAAAAACTTAGAGTCCTGCAGGTAAAAAGATAACCACAAAACTGGAGAAACTCATTTCTCCCCACCATCACCACAAAACAGACATAAAACATCTATGTAAATATCTGGACATTGATAAACTGGTAGAGTACCATTAAACAGAATCTGTAGAATACCTGAATATCACAAAAATCAAGAGGAGAAAAAATAACAAATCCACAGAAAGTTAGTAGTAAAATCTAAAAAAATGAAATTCCGTACCTATCAACCAAGGTAAATTTTACCCAGAACAATAACCATGAAGCAAAACTGTAAGGCCATACCCTAAACATACTAAAGCATCTGAAATATTCAATACTCTGAATCAGAAATTCAAAAATTAAGGACAGAAAATGTCCAAAAAGGTAGAGGAGATAAAATGATTGCTGACAGAACTCAGAAAAGATAACTGACAGTTCAAGCAAAAAAGATAACTGACGGTGCAAGCTAAAAGAAAAACAATGTATTGTGGAGTTTACAACATATGTAAAGAAAATGCGTGACAATAATAGCGTAAAGGCCATAAGGGGAGATATGAAAGCAAACTATTGTAAGGTTCTTGCAAGATATGTGAAATGGTATATCACTTGAAGACAGAAAATAAGTAAAGATGTATATTACAGACCAACAAAGCAACAGCTAAAATAGTAGGGCAAAGAGTTATAATTGATAAGCCAACAAAGGAGAACAAAATAGAATAACAAATACTCAATTTATTCAAAACAAATGTGGAAAAGAGGGAAAAGGGAATAAAGAACAAATGGAACAAATAGAAGACAATAAAATAACAAACTAAAATCTAATCACAACTACAGTAATCTTAAATGAAGTGGTCTAAATTATGCTGAAAGTTAAAAGCAAACACAGATTGGATTAACTAGAAATAAAAACAAAACTCAATTATATGCTGCCTGCAAGAAACAGACATCTTAAATATAAAGACATGAATAAATTAAAAGGACAGAAAAACATTTTATGCTGACTACTAATCAAAAAATTCTGAACTGATGATATTAACATCAGATACGGTGGATTTTAGGGTAAAAATTATTACCAAGGATAAAGAATTTCATCTCACAATAATGAAGAGGTCAATAAACTCAAGAGGACATACAATCCAAAAAATGTATGCACTTGATTACAGAGCTTCAAACCACATGAATCAGAGGGTGATAGAATTGGAAGGAGAAAAAGACAAATCCACAATTCTAGTTGGAGATTTCAATATTCCTCTCCCAAAAGTTCACAGAATAAGTAAATATACAGAATATATACAACACTACCACATAAATTGATCTGATTGACATTTGTAGAACACTGCACACATCAATAACAGGATGCATACTCTTCTCAAGTGCATAGGTAACATTTACCAAGATAGACAATATTCTGGACCACAGAACAAGTTCCTAAATTTTAAAAGAATCAAAATTATGCAGAATTATAAGCCAATGTAAGAAAAATTTCTAGAAATTCCCCAAATTTTTAAAAACTAAGCAATATATTTCAAGATAACCCATGAATCAAAAAAGGTATCAAAAGGAAAATTAGAAAATAATTTGAACCAAATGAAAATGAAAGCACAACATATCAAAATGTATGGAATACCAAGAAGACAGTAGTACTTAGGAGGAAACAAAGCACTAAATACCAACATTTCATAAGAAGAAATGAATCATATCAATAACCGTGGTCTCAAGAAATTATAAAAAGAGTAAATTAAATCCAAAGTAAGCCAAAACATTAATAAAAATCAAAAGAGAATTCAATGAAATAGAAAAAAGAAAAACAGGAGGAAAAAAATCAAAACAAAATCTGATTCTTTAAGAAATTCATTAAAATTAACAAAGGCTAATTTGTTAAATAATATGCAAGTTACCAGTATTAGGGATAAAAAGGGTAACATCATTACAGACTGACTACACAGATATTGAAAGAATAAGGGAATATGAACTCTATGCCAATAAAATTTAACAACAGATCAACAAAATCCTTGAAAGATACAAACTACCCAAACTCACTCAAGAAGAAAAAGATAACCTAAATAGCCCTATACTTATTAAAGAGAGAGCTTCACATCTGACGCTATAACACCAATTCTACTCTATCTAAAAACTGCAAAGGAAAGAACAGCCCCAACTCATTCAGTGAGGACACTACTGCCCTACCAAAACCAAACACAACATTACAAAATAAAATTAATATTCTTCATGAAAAAAAGATACAAATATTCCGACACAGTCTTAACAAAACTTAACAATATATTAAAAAGATAATACAAAAAAAAAAAAGATACCACAACATGTTCAAGTAAAGGAAATTCCAGAAATGCTAGTTTAATATTTTAAAAATCAATGTAATTGGGACTTCCCTGGCAGTCCAGTGGTTGAAACTCTGCTATTAATGCAAGGAGCACAGGTTTGATTCCTGATTGGGAAACTAGTCCTGCCTGCTATGGTGCGACAAAAACAACAAAAAATCAACGCAAGTGAACCTTTACAGGAAAATATGGAAGAAATTTTTTGTGATCTCAGATTGACATATCCTTAGATATGATATCCATTTTCATATTCATAAATTGGACTTCAGCAAAATTAACTTTTTTGCTCTTCAAAAGATACTGTTAAGAGAATAAAAAGACAAACCACAGTCTGGGAGAAAAATCTCAGCAAAATGTGTATCTGATTAAAAACTTGTATTTGGAATAAAGAATACTTAAAACTCGACAGTAAGAAAACAACCAACCAGACTTATTTAATGGGTAAAAAAAATGAATAGACACTTTAACAAAGAATATATAAGGATGGCAAATAAGTTCATGAAGATGCTCAATATCACTAATCATTAGGGAAATGCAAATTAAGTCATAATGAGATATCACTGCATACCTACTAGAATGACTAAAACAAGACCGACTATACCAAGTGAAGGATATAAAGAAAAACAATATTCCTGCTTCTCCCCAACTGCATCCTCTTTACTCCACTCAGGGGTAATCAATGTTCTGAATGTGGTATGATTTATTCCTCTGCTTTTTGTTAGTGCTTTACTTCTAGTGATAGTGGGGGTTTTTTTGCCCCTTTCAGACCTTTATTTAAGTAGAATCATAGTGTGTTATCTGTCTTGCTTTTTTTTAATTCACCATTGTTCTTAATTTATCCATGCATGTACAAAGCTACTACTTCATTAGTTTTCCTTGTTGTCAACTACTTCACAGAATTTGATTGTGCCATATGACACAAATATTTACATATACCACAACTTACACATTCTAGCATAGTCATTCAACTTGTTGCTAGATTTCTGACATTATCAACAAGACTACCAGGGATATGCCTCCATAAGGCTTGTTCACATGTTTAACTTTGAAATGTATTTTACAAAACAACTTTACTAATACACACACACCAGCTTTCTTCGGGTTAGTTTTTCCTGGTATATCTTTCTCAATTCTTCTGTTTTCAACATTTTGAGGTCCTTTTATTTTAGATTAGGTCTCTGGCAAACAGCATTTCATATGATTTTTTAAAAAAACAGTCTGCTAATAGCTTTTCAATTAGAAAGTTGTATCCATTTTACCTTGTGGGGATTACTGACATATTTCTATTCATTTTTACTACCTTATTTTGTGCATTCTAATTGCTCTGCTTTAACTACTTGCCTCCTTTATGTATTAATTCTGAATGATTGGAAAAGGTGAGGCACTTCTGTCATTTTGAAATTAATTCTATTGCTAATCTCAAGTGATTAATTTAGAAATTTAAATGATCATATTTAACAAAATAAAGTCTAAAGCTAATCACATTTTTATCCTCCTCATGAACAATGCTGACAGCCTTAATGACTTCCGTTATGAACAATTTCACCTTGATTTGCATGCCAGTTACTAAGATTTTAATTCAATGTTTTCAAACCTTCAAATACTGCTTTTTAAGTACATGTTTATTTAGATTTTTCCACAAATATGCCATTCCATCTTGCATCATCAACTTCCTTTAGGGATTATATGCATTCTAAGATATATCTTTCAGAAGTCCCTTTGGCAAGAATTTGTTGTTAGGAAATTCAAGCTTTGTTTTTGTCTGGAAATGTCTTTGTCTTCACCCTTGAAAGTTAAATTCAACTCTAAGTAGAAACTGTTACTTTTCTCAGCACTATGAAGATAATATTCCACTTTCTTCTGGTTTCTATTATTGTTGCTGAAAAATCAATTGTCATGCCCAGATCTTGGTTTTTAATACCATACTCCAAAAAGAGGAACCAGAGCTTCTTGAAGAAATGGTTAGTTCTAAGATAGGGCAAAATGTATACAGGATGATCCTAGAGCATCTTGCAATACCAGAAAGCAGGTGGGAAAACAAAACAAAAAAACACAGTGGTTGTGGGGTGTGGAGAACAAAGATTTACATCGGAGCCAACCTCCCACTCTGCTTAGATACACCTGAACTCGTAATGTCAATAATTTATCTCATCAAATTTTTTCTTCCTGTTTCTTCTATACCGCACATGACTTTTTATAGAGCCCCAAGTTGGTATAAGATTCAAAGACAATTGTACACATAAATACCATGCTTACCATAAATATTCTACTACTCTGACCACCTGCAATTAAATTCACAATTAATAATAAAATGAAACTCTTTAATTCCCCTAAGTATGGAAATAAAAGTGTACTTCCAAAACTTCAGGGGTCAAACAAGACACAAGGAAACATGAAAAATTTAAAAACACTAGGACTTTAAAAACACAATAAGACACTGAAATGTTGTAAAGTGATTGGCCTCCAACTAATAAAATAATATTTAAAAAAAAAAAAAAACACAATAAGAAAACAACTTAATTTTAAAAAATGGGCAAAGATTGAATAGGAACTTTACCAAAGAAGATGTAATCAATAGGCAAATAGAAATATGCTCAAAATCATTAGTTAGGGAGATGCAAATTAAAACCACAATGAGGTTATCACCAGTATCTATTAAAAGGGCAAAAAAGAAACAAAAACACCCAGACAATACCATGTTCTGATGATACAGAGCAACTAGAACTTTTAGACACTACTCACAGGAATACAAAATGGTACAGCCATTCTGGAAAAGTTTGGCAGTTTCATATTAAGTTAAAAAACCACTTACAACACAACTCAGCAGTTCTACTCCTAAATACTGACCCAGGTGAAATGAAAACTTATGCACCCATAAAAAACTGTCATGAAACTTAAAAATGGCTTTATTCAAAATCACCAAAAAGTGAAGGGTCCCTGAACTTAAGAATGAATAAGTATAATATATCCATACAATGGAACACTATTCAGACATAAACAGAATGACCTACTGATACACAGAACAATATGAATAAATCTCAAATGTATGTGTATTATGTATAAGCAAAAGAAAGCTGACTCAAAAGGTTACATACTATTGTATACAGTTATACGACATTTTGGAAAAGGTAAAATTATGAGAACAAAAACACATTAGTAGATGCCAGGTACCAGGTTTGAAGGAAAGTTGACCACAAAGGCACACTAGAATTTTGGTGGGTGATGGAACTGTTCTATACCTTGATCATGGTGGTAGTTTTATGACAGTAACGTTTGTCAGTACTGACAGAACTATTAATATAGACCAGCTATGGGATGAACTGTGTCCCCCAAGAGTTCATATGCTTAAGTTCTAACCCTCAGAACCTCAGCATCTGACCTTACTTGTAGAGAGAGTCTTCACAAATTAATCAAGTTAAAATGAGGTCATTAGGGAGGGCCTAATTCAGTATGATTGGTGTCATTATAAAAAGGGGAAATCTGGAGATAGACACAGACATACACAGGGAGATGTAAAGAGATTGGGGTGATGCTTCTACAAGTTAAGAAACAAAAAAAAACTGCCAGAAAACTACCAGAACCTAGGCAAAAGGCATGTTATGGATTTTCTCTAAGAGCCCTCAGAAGGAACTAATAATACCAACACCCTGATCTTGGACTTTAAGCCTCTGAATCTGTGAGACAATAAATTTCTATTCTTTAAGCCACTTGGTTTGTGGTACCTTGTTATGGCAGCCCTAGAAAACGAATATAATACTAGAAATAGTGAATTTTACAATATGCAAAATTGTTTTTCATAATATATAAAATTGCACTTATATCTTCACTAAAAAATGGAGTAAAAGAGTTTGCTAGATCTTGGAGACAAATGAAAACACGTTGTATTATTGGTCAGAATATTGGGAGTGAGTATAAACTACAAAAAGTGATTAAATCATATACAAGCAACTCATGCAGCTCAATACCAGAAAAATAAACAACCCAATCAAAAAACGGACCAAAGAACTAAACAGACATTGCTCCAAAGAAGACATACAGATGGCTAACACATACATGAAAAGATGCTCAACATCACTCATTATCAGAGAAATGCAAATCAAAACCACAAAGAGGTACTATCTCATGCCGGTCAGAATGGCTGCCATGAAAAAGTCTACAAGCAATAAATGCTGGAGAGGGGTGGAGAAAAGGCAACCTTCCACACTGCTGGTGGGAATGCAAACCAGTACAATCACTATGTAGAACAGCGTGGAGACTCCTTAAAAAACTGGAAATATAACTGCCATACAACCCAGCAATCCGACTGTTGGGCATACACACCCAGGAGAGCAGAACTGAAAGAGACACAGTACCCCAATGTTCACTGCAGCACTGTTTACAATAGCCAGGACGTGGAAGCAACCTAAATGTCCAGCGGCAGAGGAACGGATAAGAAGTTGTGGTATATATACACAATGGAATATTACTCAGCTATTTAAAAAAATACATTTGAGTCAGTTCTAATGAAGTGGATGAAACTGGAGCCTATTATACAGAGTGAAGTAGGTCAGAAAGAGAAACACCAATACAGTATATTAACACACACATTATATACATATATGAAATTTAGAAAGACAGTAATGACAAACCTATATGCAAGACAGCAAGAGACACAGATGTAAAAACAGACTTTTGGACTCTGTGGGAGAAGGGGAGGGTGGGATTATACAAGAAACATGTATATTACCATATGTCAAACAGAAGACCAGTGCAAGTTCGATGTATGAAGCAGAGCGTTCAGAGCTGGTGCTCTTGGACAACTCTGAGGGATGGGGTGGGGAGGAAGAGGAGAAGGGGGCTCAGGATGGTGGGACACATGTACACCCATGGCTGATTCATGTGATGCATGGCAAAAACCACCACAATATTGTAAAGCAATTAACCTCCAATTAAAATAAATAATCTTTTTTAAAAAGTGATAAAATGTATCCAATCCTATATCTAACAGAGCCCTTAACATAATTTTTAAATAGTAAAATAAATATTTTTAGCAAAACAAACACTGAGAATTTAATGTCAACAAAATTCAACTTATGAAAACTTGTAGGATTTGGCTAACACAGTTCTTGGAAAGAAATTTTAAATTATAAATGGCTACATTTAAAAGAAAGTTTAGACTTCCAGTCTTAGGTAAAACATGTAAAGGGCATGTAAACTGCCACTCTCATCCTTACAATAAGAAGAGCGTTGAACAAACAAATTCAACAACTTTTCTTGGAGCCACCAGAGATATGAGGCAGGATGGCAAACCACCACCTCCAAATCTACAGATAAGAAAATCCAGAGACTTACAGCCAAGATCTGCTTACCTGAAGCAGAAGCCTCCAGAGACACAAGCTGGAAGGAAAATTTAAATGGTAGTTTCATGATCTGGTAAAGGCTGAGTATGGGCTAACATGTGACTGAGGAATCCCTGAAGTCATAGGCTTAGTGGAACTGTAACACTTTTGAGAGTTTTATCTCTAGAAACTCCATGAGGTTCTTACTCAGGAGTCAAGAAAGATTCCCCTATAGCTCAGGCAGAGGGAGGGGGACATAAACATTATGAAAAATCCCAGAGCATGGAGGCCAACTCACTTTATTAAGGGCTGATCCCACCAATATCCAATATCCAAGGATATTGCAGTGATTTCAGACTCCTCTAGCCTTGCTTTTTCACCTAAGTGATTATATGGTGGGGAAGGTAAGAAGCTAAGAAACACTTTGCCCCAGACACATGGGCCCACTAAAAGATTGAGATTTAATCATTAGACAGCAGTTTCCCCTACCCAATACCTTACCACCACACTAACAGGATTCTAGTATAAGATTACAACAGAAAGAGCTATTAAGCACACAGATTCTTTCTATGGAGGAGTTCTCAGGGAAACCCAAAGAGAACAGAGGAGGCAAAACAAGGAAACTAGAGGAACTTGAAGCCTTACAGAAAGACAGTGTAATACTGGCACAGGGAGATATATCAGGTGATTAACAGTTGTGTATATATATAAATAATAGATGACAGGTATGAAATTAGTGAGAAGAGACTAGACTTAATTCAGTAAGTGGTATTTGTATAACTAATTATTTATAAAGTAAAAAAAAAAAATGGATGCCTACTTGATACTGTATGGGGCAAAATAAAGTAGGTTAAATTGAACTCATCCCAAACCACGCCTAAAATGTCACTTATTTTCTGCATAAGTTACATGTCTACTGCATGTCACGATGAGGGCTCTGCTCACTATAGCCACTCAGCAACTCAGGCTGATAGAGACTTCCATTCATAGCTCACTGGTCAGAACTATTAACATGGTCCCATCTACTCATAAAAATGGCCAGGAAAACAATCCTATCCCATGAACAGAAATCTTTATTAGGAAGCAGTAATGCCAATGACTTGATGGCAAGCCCAGGGAACCTACTGCCCACGGCAATAAAGAACCAGTTGAGAATAATTCCTTACATTTCTTGGCACATTTTTTCTTTCCAAATTCCTATTCTCTGAGTACTATGTACTCTTCTCTACAGATTACTGCTCTATGTAACGATAAGCTCCAAACAATTTCCCTTCTCTGGAAACTCAAGAGAACTAAATCACATCTCTTCCCAAGGGCACAGCATTTATATTCTTCAGCATGTATTGCACTATCTCCATAGACTAAAAAAAGCACAGATGCTCGGCTAAGTGCTTTTCATTCAATTCATCCGATCCTGAGAAAAATTCTTTGAAATAGGTATTATTATTATTATTCCCATTTTAAATTAGCACAATTGAGGTAAAGAGAGGGTGATTTATTCAGTTGGTAATCTGAAATCAGGCAGTGTGGCTTCAGTGCTCCTGTCCCATCAAAGCCCATTTAAATTCCCTTGTAGGTACTGTTCCTTTCTCATTAAGCCTCATCATTTCTATCCAGCACACTCCATCAACCCTTTCTCTGCAGTCCTCTCCATCTACCCTCTTATCTTCTATGATGCTCTAGTTCCCAGCTTCCTAAAGCTGCCCAACAGGAAAAACAGTCCAGCAGAACCACAATTTTCTTGAATAAATAAACCAAGCAGTGTCACCCTGTCCTCCAATCCTACCTATTCCATATTCCTCTATCTTGGGAAAGACTGATCCAAAATGTTATTCTCAAATGTTGTCCAGGGTAGAAATAGAAAGATCACCTATTAAAGGATTAAAATATATTTTACATGAAGGAATCCCTCTTGAAGCCTCCTGAAGAAGAGTGACTGTCCCTGTCCACATGCTGCAAGGAGTTACCAAAGCTTAAAGAACAGGAAGGAAAGAAGGGGTGAGGACTGTAAGGATGGGGAATGGGAACAGGAATTAAGATCTACTGACCACTAGAGGTGCCTCCCACCTTTCCTTCCCTTGATGATGGTCCAACCCTTGGCATAGAGAGTTGATCTTAGGTCTCCAGGTACCTGAGTGAATTGCTCACAAGTGGGTGAGTCTCAGGTGTGAGTTTTTCTTCTTCTGATTGCTAAGAAGAAATCAAGTTGCTTCTCTGATTGCTAAGTATGCTGATCCTGGTTTGGAGGCATTTCCAGCCTAAGCGAGGAACACAGTGACATTTTCTGTAATAAGGATTATCTCTCCTCTCAGGTGGTGCAGTGGTAAAGAATCTGCTTGCCAATGCAGAAGACACAAGAGACTCAGATTCAATCCCTGGGTCGGGAAGATTCCATGGAGAAGGAAATGGCAACCCATTCCAGTATTCCTGCCTAGGAAATCCCATGGACAAAGGAGCCTGAAGGGCTACAGTCCATGGGGTTGCAAAGAGTGGGACGTGACAGCACACAAAGCATGACCACTAGTGGTAAGTGCTATGAACCGAACTGTATTCCCCCAAAATTTGTATCTCGAAGTCTAAATCCCAAAGTGATGGCATTTGGAGATGTGACCTTTGGGAGATTATTAGGTTTAGATGAGGTCATGAGGGTGAGGCCCTTGTGGCTGGATCCGCATCCTTATAAGAAGAGATGCCCATGTGAGGACTGAAAACAAACCTATCGACAGGACAGGAAGAAAGCCTCACAAGAACCTAACCATGCTGGTACCCTGATCTCAGACTTTCGGTTTCTGGAACTGTGAGAAAATAAATTTCTGTTGTTTAAGCCTCCTACTCTATGGTATTTTGTTATGACAGCCCTATCAGACAAAGACAGTAGAGATTTTATGTTACCTCATTTAATCTCCCAACAAGTATATTTGTTTTGTATGTCTAAACTAGGATTCAACTGTCTAATAACTACAAAGTACAGAGATTTTATCCTGACAATGTCTCCTACATCTTGGCTCTTGTCCAACCCTGTCAGTAAATAGTTCCCTTGAATGCGTCTCTAATCTTCCCTAAACCCAAATTTACTCTTCTGACATTAAGATAACTAAACAGGATTCCCTCCAGAGTGCTTTAGCTGCACAGAGATTATGCATGAAAGCAAGAAAATAATGCAGAGATTATTTAGAACACAAGAGGTTTTTTTTTTTTAAATCCTAAATCCTCCTGCTCCTAAAAAGTTACCAGTACAACATCATATAAATAAAAAAGCAGAACAAAGTCAAAAATGAACTATTATTCAGAAGCTCAAATACCAAGATCCTTGACTTTACGAAGATAAAAAATTCCAATCTTCCTCATCTTTCTTTAATTCTGAACTTAAACTGGGCTAGAGGGCAATGCTAGTTTCTGCCTTAAATTATAAGCTAGTTCTAGCTGGCTCAAAATGCAAAGACCCATTTAGTGTTACATAGAACAATTTTCTAGTCTTTACTATATTTTAACAACGGTAAATGGCAAAAAAAAAAAAAAAAAAAAAAAAAAACACTTCTTTCAGAAATCTGCCAACGAAAAAGACTAATTTTTAACACGAAGTAACTCATAACACTTTTCACAAATACACCAGTCAAAAAAAAAGATATTATACAACATTCAGTATCCCACTATACTAAGGAAACTTCAAATCTATGTAAATGTACACCAAAACTCTCCACAGAAAATCTCCACATTAAAAAAAAAAAAGGTATTTGCAAATCACTGTAAAAAAGTAAAAAGAGTCAGTAAATCATTACTGTAAGGCAGTTATGGCAGAATCTGCACATCATCATAACTTGCTGAAAAACCATTTTAAAATATTGTTTCACACCATTAACATAATGCCAGGGATTTGCTTCAAAAGAATCTGGTAGAAAGGGAAGATTGGGGGAAATGCAGGAATGGAAACAAGACAGTTCATGATAACTGCTGAGGCTGAATAGAGTATATAAGGATTCATTATCCAATTCTAATTCATGTATGTTTGACATTTCTCCACAAGAAAAGCTAAAAAGGTATTATATAATCTTGAAAAACAAATTTAATCCTCATATCCTAAAAATTAAAAAAAAAAGACTAGTACCTTCCAATCTTTGAATTTTCGCTTTCACCGAAATAATAGCTTCAAAGGGTGAAACTCTCAACTCAAAACAAGTTCCAGTCAGTGTTTCAATGAAGAGCTCCATGGTATCATAAAAAGGAAGTCTGTAGTAAAGTGGTCCCACGTTATCTTCATTGAAGAATGGAGGATCTTTTCTGTTATCCATTACTTTGACTTTTCTAATTCCTCTGGAATATGCTGTAGGCAACTGTATTCCAGTTCTAGCCAAATCAGCTTTGAACACTGGTTATATATATGGTTGCTCATGTTTTGAGTTTTATACCTAAAAAACAAGAATAATTTTTTTAACAAGCCCATGTGAAAGTCTCATTCCTCCACAAAGATTTTCTGAACAACTCTGGCCTATATCAATCTTCCAGACAGCCCAGAATTCATTTTAGTGCTTACTATGTCTACTCCTAAACTATTCATGACTGTCTTTGAAAGCAATGTCTACCAGTTAGAATGTAAGATTATTAAGAATAGGTATATTTGCTATACTTTATCTTACTAGAACTCAGCAGTTACTTATGTATACTGCATGCTGAACAATTATGTCTTCTTGTTAATGATATTTAAACCAATGACTTCAACATGTAGGTATATACTTGAAAAACTTTGAATGTTATGCACATCCTTTCCTGAAATACACAAATTACATTTATAACCCATATAAAGCATACTGCTGTAACCATTGTACATTTGAATCACACTGAATGGGTAAAACCTCCAAGTGGGAGAAGGATATCTGGAAGACGAGGTGAACAGAATGGGAACATGAGGGCAGTGCAAGAATCAAGAAGAAAAATGAAGGATATATTTTTTACTATTTTTTTTTGCCAAAGTATATATCACTGAACTCACTGCAATTTTCATTAACAATGTGAATAAGGGAGCACTTATTTTTTAAAACATGTGGTTTAATTAATAACCTATATCTCCATTCTATAGACATGATTTTCATAGGCATCTGAAATCCAGATACTAGACAGACACCTGAAATCCAACACATCCAAAACTAACCATCTTTTCTACAAACCTCCTTCTTGTCCTAGTCTCCATCTTGGTAAAGAGTACCACTATTAACCTAGTCACTCAAGCCAGAAATCTAGGAATCATTTTAGATTTTTTTTCACAATCCTCAAGGTATCCAGATGTGACCAATTCTAACAGGACAACTTAACATTTCTATAATACATGACCCTCTCCAACCTCACTGATTAGGACTTAGTTCAGGCCATAATTAGCTCTTAATGGAGAAATTTTGATAGCCAAGCTATCATCTTTGACTCCGGCCCTTCATTCTTCTGATCCACTCTATAATGTCAGTTATCTTTTTTTAAAAAAAAAGGAAAGTTTAATAAAAACTGAATTAAGGCATCATATCACATAGTTCAGAAATTATTTTATTCTTAATTATATTTAAGCAGGGGAAAAGGTCACACAAAATTTTTAAATCACATAATATTTGACTTTAGAATGCACTGCAGTGAAATCACTCATTCAGACTAAATGAGGAAAATGAACCTAAGATAACCTAAAGCCTAAATTTGATTTCTGTTTAAATAAACTAGTTTCAGAGCAGTTTTAGGTTCACAGCAAGATAAAGCAGAAAGTATAGAGTTCCTAGAAAGTACAGTCCCCAAGTACAGAGGAGAGTGAAAAAGCTGTTTTGAAACTCAACATTCAAAAAACTAAGATCATGGCATCCAGTCCCGTAACTTTATGGTAAACAGAAGGGGATAAAGTGTAAACAGTGACAGATTTTATTTTCTTGGGCTCCAAGATCACTGCAGATGGTGACCACAGTCATGAAATTAAAACACGCTTGCTCCTTGGAAGGAAAGTTATGACAAACCTAGACAGTGCATTAAAAAGCAGAGACATCACTTTACCAACAAAAGTCTGTATAGTCAAAGCAATGGTTTTTCCAGTAGTCATGTACAGGTGTGAGAGCTGGACGAGACAGAAAGCTGAGCTCCAAAGAACTGATGCATTCAAACTGTGGTGCTACAGAAGACTCTTGAGAGTCCCTTGGACTTCAAGGAGATCAAACCAGTCAATACTAAAGCAAATCAACCCTGAATTTCCATTGCGAGGACTGCTGCTGAAGCTGAAGCTCCAATACTTTGGTCACCTGATGAGAAAAGCCAACTCCCTAGAAAAGACCCAAATGCTGGGAAAGATTGAAGGCAAGAGGAGAGGCGGGCGGCAGAGGACGCGACAGTTACATAGCATTGGGAACTCAATGGGCATGAATTTGAGGAAACTCCGGGAGGCAGTAAAGGACAGGAAAGCCTGGAGTGCTGGAGTCGGTGGGTTGTAGAGTCAGACATGACTTAGCAACCGAACAACAGAGTTTCCATACACTCTTTGCCCGCACACACACACAGCCTCTCACTACCAACAACTTACATGAGAGTAGTGTATTTGTTACAATCGATGAACACATTGACACAGCAGCATCACTCAAGGCCCACAGTTCACATTAGGGTTCACTCTTCGTACTGCAAATTCTATTGATTGTAGTAACATCATTATAGTAACACACAGAACAGCTTCGCTGCCCTAAAAATCCTTTGTGGTTTGTCTCTTTATCCTTCTCTCCCTTCAATCCCTGGCAACCACTGATCTACTGATCTTTTTACCATCCCCACAGTTTTGCCTTTTTCTAAATGTCATACAGTTGGAATCATACAGTATGTAGCCTTTTCAGATTGGCTTCCTTCATTTAGTGATTTGCATTTAAGTTTCCTCTACGTTTTTTCATGGGTTGATATAGCCCATTTCTTTAGAGCACTGAAAAATATTTTGCTGCCTAAATGTATCAAAGTTTATTTATCCATTCACCTACTGAAGGACACATCTTGGTTGATGCCAGGTTTTGTCAATTATAAATAAAGCTGCTATAAACATCCATGTGCACATTTTTGTATGGACTTAAGTTTAAGACTTACTGGGGTAAATACCAATGAGTATAACTGCTAGATCTTATGGTAAATATAGGTTTAGTTTTTAAGAAACTGTCAAACTGTCTTCCAAAGTGGCTGTTCTATACTGTCTTCCCACCAGCAATGAATAATAGCTCCTACTGCTCTACTTCCTCATGAACATTTGATGTTGTCAGTGATCTGGATTCTGACCATTCTAACAGGCATGTAATGGTATCTCACTGCTTTCATTTGCATGCCCTTGATCACATGCAATGTAGAGCACAGCTATCTTTTTAAAATGTAGAACTGATCATGTTATTCCTTAGCTCAAAGGCCCCACAATGGCTTCCCACTGTCTACAGATTTGACTCCTTAGAAAGGCTCCCAAGCCCTACTTCATTTATACACATACCTCATTCCATCCTGCAATATCTGGCATTCTCTCTGCTAATCATTTGCACCTGCAGCTTCAGAATACATTGGTCTCTATATGTTGCTCCTGTTTTCCTCTCCTCACTGCCATCCCCACACCTGGCCACTTGACAAGCACCTATGACCTTTCAAGACTCAACTCAAACAGTAGCTAGTCCACAAAGCCTTTTACTCCCTTTCACACTCTGACCTCCATAATACATTGCACACATTACAATCAGTTTCATTTTTAAGATGGCTTTTTTACTCTACTTAACTGTAAGCTACTTAAGGGAGGGATTTACCACCCCATCACCTAACACAGTATTTTGTACATACTGGTGCACATTAAAAGGTTGTTCAATGAGAGAGTAAATAAATTTTCACCCTCTCAACTGATTTTTAGAGCAAAACTATAATACAGGGCTTCCCTTGTGGCTCAGCTGGTAAAGAATCCACCTGCAATGCAGGAGACCTTGGTTCGATCCCTGGGTTGGGAAGACTCTCTAGAGAAGGGATAGGCTACCCACTCCAGTATTCTGGCTCATATTTAATATAATGAAGTATATTTAATATAATTAATTGATAATTTCCCTACAATTAAGGAAACTGAATTGCATTGTGCATATACTGCAAAAGGTCCTGAAGATATGATGGAAGAAAAGCTTTTGCTGGCAGCACAGCTGCTTGAAGTGCTGTTATACTATTAAAATAATGACTGATAAAAATAATAACACAAAGTATTGTGTAATACTACTGCTGGCGATACTGCTGGCGATAGTGGTAAAAGACCATTACTTTCACATAAAAGCCAAATAAATGGCTGTATTGCTCAGCCTTAATACATTCACAGGCCTGTAAAAATAACGAATGTATAAAATGAACCCCTAACCCCTTTTTCCATCTCACTGAAATGACTGCTTTTGGATTCAAAATACGGTTTTGGATAGAATGTGGATTCTTTAGAACATACTTATCATGCTGTATCAAATAAGAACATACTACAGAATTATCAATGTCTGTACCCTCAAAGAGCACTTCTATCTACATAGTAAGAGATCTAGTAACAGAGGTCAGGAGTCAGGAATATTAAACTGAGCACTAGAAAAATAAAGCCATGGGTGACCAGTGCCTGCCCAAGGAATTCAGAGACAAGACATAAAAAGCATTTCTTTCACCACAGTAGTCTTCCACAGCAATACCCTGAATATAACAAGGGGTAACATAAAGACAAATTTAGAAACCCTTCATCTACAATGAGAATGGATACAGTAATTATGGTAACTTACAAGAGCATTACTGGTACTAGAATACTACCAAAAATTTGGGTCCTAATCATGCAGTAATTTTCAAAATCCAAAAAGAAGCAAGACTGGTAATCAAACTCGAAACTGAAATGTATGCCTCTAAGAAATAATTACACCTTTCCTCAGCAATAGAAATCACTGCATCAGGACACTTTCTGAAAGTTGTGCGTGAATATGCTTGACTGAGCTTATTATGGAACCTTAAGATGTTGGAAAATGAGGGGCAATGAAGAATCAAAAACAGGATGGAACATGATACAAGGACAGCTTAAAAGAAAAAAAACAGAAGAGGAAAAACGAAGAATGCAGGGGGGAAAATTACTTCCAGAATTTTTACCAATAACTAAAAAAAAAACATACCTAGCTATTAAGAGTAATGACAGCAATCATTTCTTTTTTTTTAGCAATCATTTTTAAATCAATTTCCAAAACATTTATCTCTTGTCTTCTGAAAAAGTTCTTAAAATACCACCACCACAGATGTAAGGGAAATGAAAGACAGGTAATGCAGGAGCCATGCTAAATAACTAATTTCAGTAACTCAAAATCAGCTTTATCCTCTCTGTTCTAAAGAGTACTAGTCATATAAAAGCAGTTCTTTTAAACTCTTCTCCCAACATGAAGAGATTCAGCATATTACGCAGCCCTTAAATATACCAACTTTTAATTAACTGTTTTTACTAATGTCTGGAAATATCCTTAAGTTTTAAATATAAGCTTCCAGAATTACATTCACCACATCACCCATATGTACCCTAAGCTCTGAAATCAATTTTCTACGGGATTGGGACATTCTTCGGAGCCAAAGCCTTCAAAGTACGGACATTTGAAGAGGACGGAATCACCTGCGCAGCCCGTGCTCCTCCAGGATAAACTCCGGCTACCCAGAGGCACTGGCCCGATCAGGACCGCAGAGGTCAGGCTCCGCGTCAGAATCGGCAACTCGAAGGGCAGCACCTGTCTGGCGGGGCGGGCACCCCGCGTCGCGCTCGCGGGGGGACGTAAAGTGGAGACAGTCTCCTCCGCCAAAGCAGCCCACCGCGCCGGTCTCGGGGCAGCGGCGGCGGAGGGGGGGCAGCCAGGCCAGCGACAACAGCGCGGCCCGACTCAGCGGCCCGCGACCCTGGGCGCCCTCCCCATTCAACCCGCTCGCCCTCACCGGCTCTCTTCCACTCGCTCGCCGGCCCGCAGGCCTCTAGGGAGGCGCGGCCCCACGAGCGACTCTGTGGCAGGTACAGACGAGCAACGCTCCGCCGCCGCCGCCGCGACCCCGCCCCTTTGTGACACCACGTACCAATCGCTCGCCGACGCTCGCGTCGCCCTCCAATCAGTGGGGTCGGGGGCGGGACCTGACCGCCGGATGCCGGCGGTTGCTCGGAAGCCCAGGCTTCCTTCGCGTTCGGTGGTAGTTGTCGGTTAGGAGAAGCCCGGATGTTAATCCTTTATTACTAACAGTGGCCGCCTGACTAGGGCCAAAGCGGGAGGCAGGAGACCAGTCGCACAGCCTTCTGGGAACAATAGGGTTGGCCTCTGGCCGGACAAGGGTGTGGACAGCACCTTTACCGAGACCAATCTAAGGCGCTCTTAGAGGTGCCTGACTTGCTGAAGCCACAGTCCCAGTCGATGGTCTTCCAAGAACCTGTGCACTTCTAGTGCAGCCCAGAAGGCATGCCTTGAACGGATCCTTCTCCACGCACTTCACTGTCCCCTAATGTTTCTAGTCCTGCCTACCTTATCTGAAACATGGGGCCATTGCCATGCCTGGTTGAAAGCAAGGGGGAAAGAAAACAAGTTCTGTAGGTCTTATCCATTTATTTCTTATCCAACCTACTGAGAATTGTGTAGAGGTGAAACTGAGTGGGTACTTTGGGTTCTTAAACTGCAGTGTTGGGTATGCCAGCCAACTTCCGTTTTCTAATTCTCAAGCTGTTGAGCTCAGTGTACACCATAACAGACAACACAAGCCTTTCAACCTGACATGAGCCTCCATTGCTTCTTTTTCTCATTTCCCAGAGGTGTTTTAAATACAACCCTTACAGTTTTCCAACTCTCTTAGCCTATTGTTTTACTAGGTGGATTAGTTAGCTGACAAAGTAATCTCCCTCTCCCAGAAGCTTTTACTCATCCTCATCTTGTGACTCAGAGGAACCAGTCTAAAATGAACTGCAGTATCTAATCTTTTGTCACCCGTCCTTTCTCATTCTGAGACCCTACCCACCAATTTATCTCCACAATTCAGAAAACTGAGAATACACTAAAGTTTATGAGGAGGTACTGGGCTTTCACACATCTTCAAGCTGTCTCGCCAATGATTCCTTCTTAAATTCTAATATTGAGTAGATTGGAGCTCCTTGAGAAACAAGATAAGATTATTATCTCTGTGTACAGCCTATAATGGAGTCAATCTTACTAAATTAAACCTTAGCTTCCAAACCTGCCTCCTCTCTCAGTCAGAAGAACTGAAAGAACAAGCTATAGAGTCAGGCGAATGAGTTGATGTCAATGTATGGCAATAACCACTGCAATATTGCAATTAGCCTCCAATTAAAAAAAAAAAAAGCCTTGGGTTCCAACACTGGAAGCCAGTTCATTCATTATCATCATCATCTACCAAGTTTCAAGTGCCAGATAATTAATGAGGATCTTTGCATATTCTCTCCCATAACAATCCTGCAAGGTTGGTACTGAGGCCCCTACTTGACAAAGAAGGAAATAACTAAGGTAAAACAAGTTGCCTACACTCAAAACAGTTCCAAGTGGCAGATTTAAATAAAGGTCTCAACACAAAATTCCAAACTTGTTCCACTATGCTGCTTCCAGATTTCGCCTCATCTGTGAAATGAGGGCAATATCTATCTGGTAGTTATGGAGACTGAATGTGTGTGTGTGCATGCTCAGCCAGGTCCGACTCTTTGCAACCCCATCAACTGTAGCCCCCCAGGATCATCTGTACCTGGAATTTTCCAAGCAAGAATACTGGAACAGGTTGCTATTTCCTCCTCCAGGGGATCTACCCAACCCAGGGATCAAACCCACATCTCTTGCATCTGGCAGATCGATTCTTTACCACTTGAAAATAGCAGGAATAGTGCCAACCACTGAACCAGTAAGTAGTTCCCTCTCCCTTTCAAGCATCTCAAAATAGCAATTTGCATATTTTCTAACTCTGTTGTCTCTTGAATTCCCTGGAATCAGTCCTAATGGTGGGTCAGCAGATTTTATCATTCCAAAAGAAACACATGTTTAACAAATGCTTCCTGAGTGAGGAAGATCCCACATTGGGCTCTGACTCAAGAGCATAGAAGTAACTCTGAATACAAATAACCTAAGGGACAGAAGGAAGATGCATTAAATGGGTAGGGAAAAGGAACAGGAAACTAGTATGAACTGTCTGAGTCATTCTCTCAGCAGAGCAGGACAAACAGCTGATCTGTGACAGCTACACAAAATCTCTTTTGAGAATAAGCAATTCTCAATTCAATTTTAAAGTATCCAAGAAAGAAGAAAGAAGCTAGTGGCTTCAGAATGGGTGAAGCCAACTGGGTCTGCTTACAAGATTGCACCATGTTTACGGACTGAATACTCATGAGCGAGAGAGCACCGCACAGGAAAATAGACTAGAAGTGAAAGCCATCCACAGTGGACAACAGTTATAGAATATTCCCATCAATGTGGAGTTCTATGGAACAGTGGCGCTCTAGAAGCTGACATTCCCATCCTCAGCATTTCTCCCTACCATTATTTGGGTTCATTCTACCTCTTTGAAAAAATAATGCAAAGCTCTAAGGAGTGGAAATGGATGCATTATGACAAGGGTCAGCAAATTGTTTCTGTAAAGGGCCAAAAAGGAAACATCTTAAACTCTGTGGGCCATCCAGTCTCTGATACAACTGTCAACTCTGGCATTTACCTAAGGGTGAAAACAGCCATCAGTTCGGTCACTCAGTTGCGTCTGACTCTTTGCGACCCCATGGACTGCAGCATGCCAGGAATCCCTGTCCATCACCAACTCCCAGAGAAATGAATGGGTATGACTGCCTTCAAGTAAAACTCTATTTACAAAAATAAATAAATAAACTATAGAGGACTGTAGTTTGTCAACTCACTGTAGTGGACCTGTAAGGTATCTTCAAAATTTAATGGAATGCTCTCCTAGCGTAAAGACACATGAAGTATATAATCGCTCATCCTCTTCTTCTATCTAGTGCCCAGGTTGTAAGTTAGGGCTCCCATACATTTAGGGAAGACTTCTGGTCATGTCAGGCATTTGCTTCCTCTGGGAGTCCCCACCCACCATGAAAGGCAAAAATAAGTTTCTTCTCTAACAGACGCTGAACCATGGCCCTACCAAGGCTAATCAAAATATGGTTTTAAAAAAAATAGTAACACTGTGAAACATTTATTTTTGTTTGCAGAATTAAGCATGATTTTAAAACCAGTACAGAAAAATACTAAGTATGTTGGGTAAGAGGTGAGCAAGTTGTTTCAGTATTTGTTTTCTACAATTCAGTTAAGGAGCAGAGAAGACAGCATCATTAAGGATGTAGTTGAAAGGTACCCTGTACACTCTACTGGCCTCCAAAGGCATTCAAAGGATCATCAAATATGCTGGAAACCTTCTGTCCAGATCTTGATTCAGTCACTGTCTGTGAAGATCGACTTTTTGATTTGGTTGTCTTAGTCTGGATACCAGAGGAGAAGATATCATCTTTAAAAATGGGGGGGAAAGAAAGTGTTAGAGAATAGGCAAGAAAATGAGTGCTTTTAAGACATATCTACACAAACCAGCAAAGACTCAAGTCTGATAATAGCATGGGATACCAAAAACCACTAAGAGGAAGCTAAGCCTCTTAAGACTCCAGTCCTAACTCTGCTACTAACCAAGTCTTCTGATCACATACAAGTTATAGTTTCTCTCTGAGTATAATTTTCTCAGCTACAAAGCCATGTGTGCACAGGCAGGAGAGGAAAAGCAGAAGGATGAGTTAATTTTAAATCTAGTCCATGACTTTACCATCTGTGACATTATACTTATTTCTACTCTACATTCTTTTCCCTTTGGATTCTAAAAGGAAAAGGCACTAAAAATAAGCAAAGGAAAATTCCAGTCTCAGTCTTTCAGAATAAATACATCAATTTACAGGATCTCAATGCCAAAAATGTAGTCTTTGGCCTACTTTAGATGACTGGCAGGGGGCACACTATGATAAAAGTTAAATTAGACTTCACAGTCAAGGCTAATTCACTTGTCTAGGCTCTTCACTGCTATGATATGTATTAAATTTCTTGACATCCATCATAACAAAACATTGTTTCACCAAAATGACTAGTCGATTTATTTATCCACCTTCAGTCTATCTCAGGAATATAGAGCAGGTCAAAGGAAACCGACTGGGGAACGTCTTCCAGGAAAGAGTCAAGACAAAGACAGCAAGAGAAATATCAAGTCACTGAACGGTGATGACTCTCTGTCATGTACAGAAAGCCAAACTTACCTGTATCATCGTCAAATATAGACTTAGCTTCCACTTTCTTTTTGGACTTTTCTTTTGGTTTTACAGTTAGGTCAGCAAAGATATCAATGTTATCATCGAACAAGTTGGAGTCAAATGTTCTTTCCTTCTCTCTTGTTTTTTGTGAGGGTTTAATTGCTTCTGTAGCAAATATATCATCCTTGTAAGCCAAAAAACAACCAAAACAATTTTTAATCAAGGTTTTTTTCTTTACTACATACATTCATTTCGACAAATTGCAGAAATGCCAACTGCCACAGTGTTCTGTAACAGCCATGTGAGCTGCTCCTCTGTCTGGAGTGTCCTACTCCAAATCTCTGCTGGCAGCGTCCTTCTCATTCTTCCAGGTCCCAGCTAAAACACAAGCTGTACAGAGAGCCCTTCTCTACCAGTCCTACCGGAAGAACCACCTCCCACACCAATCCCCCACTCTGCCCCACTGCCCCTGGGTTGTTTCCAGGCACTTAACATTACCTGGAAACGTTACTTGTACGCTGCCCTGTCTGATCCAGTTCCCCTCCCTGACAGCTCTGGAGGGCAGAGCATGGGTCCTGGTTCACCTTGTGTATCCAGTATCCAGATGCTCAATAAACATCTGCTTAAAGACATCCAGGATCCAGATGCTCAATAAACATCTGCCTAATGACATCCAGGATCCAGATGCTCAATAAACATCTGCCTAATGACATCCAGGATCCAGATGCTCAATAAACATCTGCTTAAAGACGTTCGGTATTCAGATGCTCAATAAACATCTCCTGGGGAATATCACTCAAGGCCTTACTGTCTGCGTTAAATCATCAGCTCCTGCCATGGCCTGTTTCCCCAAGAACCAGAGATTAAACATCCAAGCTGTAGAGATACCACTTTATGTATGCTGATTGCAGCAACATCCATATAAAAATGATAAAAATCAAGACTTGTGTCAATGGTAATGGCCAAGAACAAAACAGAAAATCACTTCCGAATAAGTTTCAGAGTTATTTAATAAGAGAAAGAAAGTGAAAGCCGCTCAGTCGTGTCAAAGTCTTTGCGACCCCATGGACTATACAGTCCATGGACTTCTCCAGGCCAGAATACTGGAGTGGGTAGCTGTTTCCTTCTCCAGGGGATCTTCTCAACCCAGGGATTGAACCCAGGTCTCCTGTATTGCAGGTGGACTCTTCACTGTCTGAGCCACCAGGGAAGCCCTAACAATTAACCTAATAAGAGAACCTAAGTATAATTAGTAAGAGAACCTAAGTTTAATTAGTAAGAGAACCTAAGTATAATTAGTAAGCAAGTAGATACTGAGCAGCAACAAAACAGCTTTAATGTAATCTATGGTTCAAATGAGCCAATCAGATATCTTCCTTAACAAAGAACCAGGCACAGAGACGTATTTTTATATCCTATTACCTCAAATATATCTTGTGCTTTTGAGATAACATCCTGCTGACTGTTGGATTTTGACCCATTCTTCTTGCCTCTCTGGTCTGTAAAGAGATTGTCCTCATCTTCCAGGAGAGGGAAAGGATTTGTTTTCCTTGCTGGTTTTGGTTTAAAAGACTGAAAGAGATCATCATCACTGCCTGCCTCACCGAGAGCAGGGAACATGGGGCTTCTGTCTTTACTTCCCTCTGCCAGGTTGGCCAGGCTGTTGGCTGTCTTCACCTTGGCTTTTCTTCTTCCTGCAGACTGAGATGCAATGCCCTTGGAAAAGATATCTCCAGAATCAAACAGATCATCCTCAACAGGTTGACCCACAGATTTTGCAAACGGGCCTCTGTTCATTCCAGGCACAGGACCACCTGCCCACGTTGGAGTGGCAGCTGCCACTGCTTCTTCAGAGATGTCTACTCCACCAGCTGCCCTTAGCTGTGGCTGACGACCAACTGGTAATGTGGCGCCACCTGTCAACTGTGCCACAAATCCCCTGGGGGAACCCATATCCTCGGCCTCAGTGGACTCCTGGGCAGCCAACTGTCGAGCTGCGCGCGTCTGTGGTCTGCGCTTCCCTCTCACTTTGACCCGGGTCTGCAATGGCAAGAACCACATGTTGATCTGATGGCTTTTTTTAAAAGGTGCTCCAAGCTAACATAGCAAATAACCAACAACTCAAAATACTGTAAGGTTGTCTGGTCCTTTTCAATTAAGATACTATCTAACGTAGACAAGCTTATTTGTTAAAGATTTCCAAAGGCATTTAACAGCTCCTACTACTACAAGACTAAGTGGTTCTTAATCTTTTAGTATCCCCCATTTTTGAGTCTTTCGAGGACAATTTTTGTTCAGTTTGATAAAGACTTCCCTCACCACTAGAGGCCACACTACTCTGTGTCCCGCAGTGCTCCCTGGGCCCTGCTCCGCCCTAGTTTAAATGCAGGTATCTTTCAAAACAAGAATTAATCAGGGGGAATTCTGGCACTAAGCTTTCTCAGGGGGCTAATCAAAATCAGGCTCCAGAAACAGGGAACTAAGACAATGAAGAAAGAGAGGAGCGCTTTCCTTCTAGTCAACAAGCACTAAATCCAATTTTAAATATTTCACATAAAAAAAAAAATGTGGCCTGGGAATCAGAACTTTCAATATAACCTCAAAATATGCATCACTTATTAGTAATAACCCAGTATTTAGAATACTTTTCCAAAATACACTGTCAAGTAGTTTCAAAAAGGCACATGCTACTTTAGGCAAAGTACTTAATGGTGTTTGCCTGTATCAAGGAAATTTCATAAATTATTTCAAGAAGTAGTCCATTTAAACTTAACAACAACAAAAAAGCTAACACAGAAATATAACAAAATGAGGGATGTTTCATTTTTTTGTAAGGAAAACAGGTTGGAAAATACTTAAAATGCATGTATTTGCAGGGTCATCCTATGTACTATTGCTCACTCAGAGTACAGCTAAGACTTCTCAGAGAAGGAAGACTGTATAGAAAAAAAGAGAACAAACTAAAAGTAAAACCCCAAAGAGTCCACGGTCCATGTAGCACAAGTCTACAGTCTTGTGCAACAGTGTGACATGGGATAATTGCCATGGGATCTCAGAGAGGGAGCCCAGGACAAGGAACAGGAGGTGAAATAGGACAGAAGCTGTGAAGTCTGTGCAGAGCTGTCAATGAGGAAAGAGCACTGCTGACATAGGGGGCGGCATGAACGGATGGCGGCAGCACGCTGGGGCGTGTGTTTTCAGGGGATGGTGCCTGGGGTCTTGATTTAGGCTGACAGTGTGAGGGGACTGGTGGGAGCTGGAAGGTTCAGTTAGCACAGACTGTAAATGACTTTAATACTAAACCACGGAGCTTGAACGTTCTTTTGAGCAGTATGGAGACAGCAAAGGAAGAAGTACATGGTGAGGATATGATCCGCCCAGTGTCTAGAAGGCCTCCAGGGGGCAGCCGGGAGCTAGTGAGCTAGTCACTGGGTTAGAACATAAATGTAACAAACGTGGGTGGTGAAAGAGTGGACACAGAACTAGGGAGATGGAAGGAAAGCGATGAGGCTGAAGGAAAGAAGAGGCGCCTCCTTCAAATGAGGAATCAGGGTCAGCGTATCCTGTGTAACCGATGAACTCAGAAGAAACATACAAATTGTTCTGGTTTGTTTTTCTTTAAAAAAAAAAAGGGGGGGGGGGCAGGCAAGCAAGCAAAGGAGGTTTCATTACCTTGTTCGCACAGTGTAAGGTATCTGCCTGAGCTGGAAGGTCAAAACTCACACCAGCCTCCCCACTCCCAGAAAGAGTGGGCACACTTTCCAGACTCTGCATCCTCCCAGGTTCAGACGAAGGAACACCAGATTCTGGCAAAACAGACTTCATTCCAGAGATCTGGGGAGCTGCTGGAGGCAGCAAGGCTGCTGGGTTGATCGCTAAATTTGCCTAAAGAAAAGAAAGGAAGCTGACTCTGTATTGTTTTCTTAAACACAATAGTCAGTTATTGTTACTGCGACACATGACGAAAGACTTGGTGTACATGATGAATAATATGAGAGGAGAAAGAGAAATGCAGGGAAATCTCCTGATCCACTCAGAATTAAGATGGAGGGCTATCACCGATGCCCATCACAGGGCCCAAAGAAGAGATGTTACAGACCCAGCACACAGGAAGCAACAACTAGAGGGTGGGGAAGAGATGAGAAAACACCCAGCAGCAGCTGACGAAAAGGAAAACCCAAAGAAGTGTATAGATGCCACAAGGCAGGCAATGAAGATTCCAGACATGTTATAATTACTTGTAGTTTCCAGATCCGAGAGGATGGCTCTTTGGTTTTAAGTGGAGTGGGACCTGGTGAGTCCTGCGTGAAATTACATTCAGTTAAAAATCCATTGGGGAAATAGAGAAGTGTCTCTTGGATCACATATATATCTGAAAATAAATTTGTGATGGAACAAAGCTATCGGTTTCTGTAATTCTATAATGGAAAAGGCATTTGAATCTTTCCTGGACCCTCAGAACATTTCACTAACATTACTTCATTTGTGCTTCCTTATCCATTGTGTTAGTGGAAGGCTGTAAGACCATACATGGAGTAAAGGGAGAGAAAGATCATGACTAAGATTCATAAGAATTATAGTGTTTAGAGCACCAGCTGGAAACATTATGACGCTGGTTATCTCACACAGCAAATATCAGCGCACACAGAAATTCACCCACAGCTTAATGCACTAGTTCTAGAAGCAAAAGAAGCTGAGACTTGAGTTGCTGGAGATATGCGAGTCCCAGAGCTTCATTTCCACAGCTGAGACCACTGAGGCCTCGGTGAGGTACCCCAGGACAGCTGTAAGCCGGGACTGGGACACACTGGTCTGCTCTCAGAGGAGCACCAGAGAAGACTGCTGAGGAGGCAGAACAGCAGCAGTCTCAGAAGAGTGACACTGAGAGGAATCAAGAGGCTGGATGTAATTGACAGTGAATTCTAATGAAGTCCTACTCCAAGGTAGCCCAAAGGGAGAAATGAGGTTCTAGTGGGAAGAAAACTTTCATTCTGTCTTCACTCTACCTTGGAATCGAGTCTGCAGGTACTCCAAAAATAATAATGCTAAGTATAGATCCATGGAAACACTGGGCAGTGAAGAGAGGAGAGATAAGTAGGGGTTGGGGGAAGCAGTAAACAAAGAGAAGCAGTCCTAGTTGTTATTTCTTCCTTAATTAAGACAACTCTGAATGACCCTGGGGCTGCATGATGGAGTTAATCTGTATTACAAGGCAAACAGGAGATGGAAGTCCTTAAAGAGATCAGTTCTAACCTGAGGTGTTTCCGATTTCCATATGCCTTTTTCTTTGGTACCCTGAGTGGATTCAGGATGTTTCTGGTTCTTGACAGAGGAAACAGAGTTGTCTTTTTTCACTACCTTCTTCTTTTCTGGAATCTTCAAAAACAAAGAACACCCAAAGTCTGTCAAGTATCATAAGACATTTTAAGGAAAAGTCATAATGCAAAAAAAGAAAATGACTGCTGAGTTTTAAAAGTCATTTCTCAAATGAGGGTTGAACAAATACAAAGGCAGCATTTCAGAAATAGCTTTCTAAAGACTGTGACTTTGTTGGCATCCTCTCTATGGTAAAGAGAAAATAGAGAGTCCTTAGAAAAGCTACTGCAGAAGTGGGGGGGGGGATGACAACATAGATTAACATTCAGACTTATAACTCTGCACCTGAAACGCATGAATATTCAGTCATCGTATGATATGCAATAGTCTTTCAATGAACAACTTTAAAATCAAACAAGATTTGTAATACAGTAAGAAAACCTGGTTAGTTATTGCTTTAATGTTAGTTAACTAGGAAACATAAGATGGGGACAACATGAATGCCCTCATCAGCACATTATTTGCTGTTCATTTACTTATGAGCATTTTCCTTAACTGTATAATTGGATAATTCATTTCCTTTCCCAGAAGTTTTCCCACATGCCATAGTATTGAGAACAAAAGGCTGGTACCAAAGGCTGTGACTTGGCAGAGCTGAAAAGATCATCATCTTCATCATCTCCAAATAGGCTCCCAACACTGGGCTCTAACAACTAGAACAGACAAAACTCAAATTCAACATCCAAAACAAAAATAGTTTACAGAGTCAGGTGAGCTGCAGAAGTGATATTTAATACAATAACAAAGCTATGTTGTGGAGAACCACTTGGAACTGACCCTGGATTTTTTGGTGCCAGAGAAAAGGTCAACATCTGGGTCGTTGTCCTTTTGGAGCTTGTGACTAAAAAGGAGCTCTTCATCCTGAAAGACACCTGTGCTCTTGGGGCGGGTACCAGGATCAGGACTCTAGGAAAGAGGGAAGGTCATGTGTTTTGTAGACTCCCGGGAATTTATCCAAGGAAATAACACAGATATAAAGATTAGACAACAAAGATGTCGCCTGTGGCTCTGTTTACGGTGTCCAAAGGTTGGACTCAAGCTGAATGTCCATCACAAAGGGAATGACATATTCACAGGATAGAATACTCAGAAGATACCAGAAAGAGTGGAGAATATATTTATAAAAACAGATGAAACATACATAATCTGGGAAGATAATCTTTCGACCTTTGTGTGGTATCTGAATTGTTATTTAACACCAGTCTTTATACTGAGGAACATTTTAGGAATGAAAATATAAAATTAAACAAGTTCTTTCTATCTCATTCCCAAAGGGAAGAAGAGACAGCAGGTGACTTAACATCAGAAACTCACAGGTGGTCAAGCACATTTACCTAACTTCTGCTTACCAGCATCTTAGGCCAAATACCTGGCACAAACCTTCCACTTTGTCCATTCACATTCCACCTCATTATCTTCAGATTCCAAACAAGTTTTTTTCTGTTTGCTAGGATATCTGACATTTGCAAATTACTACTCACATTACTTGGTTTGATACTATAATGCCCCAGACCTGCCATTCTAAAATTCTTCCCTTTATTCTTTAGTATCACAAGCACAGATAGAAACAAAAACACTCATTTCTGACAAAATGTGTCTCATTAAAATTAACTAATGATTATTGATTACACATAATAGTGTAACACAGCAGCTAAGATTAAAAGTTTTATATCTGAAATTTACATACAAAATCATACACAGTAAGAGATGGGAAGAAAATGCAGCAAATTATTACATTTACCGTGTGTAGCTCTCATTTATAAACAAGGCTATCCTACTAGTATAACAAAAAAAAATTCATAAAATATTTGTTGTTGGGACTATATCCTCAGTTTGATTTATAAAAAGTACTGGCAATCTATGGCCCATCACCAGTTTTCCTTTTAACACCTCTGTTGAGATAAAATTCACCTACTTAAAGTGTGTAATTCAATGGTTTATAGTATATTCAGAGAGTTGTGCAAATACCACCACAATCTAAGTTTACAAAATTCTCACCATCCCAAAAAGAACCTCCAAACCTACCAGCAGACACTCTCCATTTCCGTCCACTTCTTTCCCCAGATGCAGAAACCACTAATCTAATACTTTCTATCACAATGGATTTGCCTATTCAAGACATTTCAAATAAATGAAATCATACAATAATGTGGGTTTTTTCACCCCCTGGCTTCTTTCATTCAACATGTTTTCAAGGTTCATCTGTATTGTAGCATGTGTTAATAATTTACTCTCTTTATTGCCAAAGAATATTCTCTCGTATAGCTATAACACATTGTGTCTTATCCATTCATCAGCTGATGGACACTTGAGCTGTTTCCATCTTTTGGCTATTATGAATAATACCTGTTAGGAACATTACATTTGAGTTTTTGCATGAAGTTTTCATTTCTCTTGGATATACACCTAGGACTGGAACTACTAGGTAACATGGTAACTCTTGCTATTTAAGAATCTGAGGGAACACCAAAATGATATCTGAAGTGGCAGCACCATTTACCTTCCCATCAGCAATGAATGAGGGCACCAGCTTCTCCACATCCTCACCAACATTTGGCCATCATCAAAGAAGTCAACAACAGTGGGTCAGAATGTGAAGAAACTGGAATCCTTCATTATCCAGCAACTCACATCACAGAACTGACATCGAAATGAGATACTATTATCCTTCTGAAAGCTTGAACCTTCATAGCTTTGGCTCACCTTTCCTATTTCTTTTTTTGGAGCTTGGAAGCTGTTCTGATCTTCCGTTTTATCCTCTTCCTCATCAAATAAGCTAAGAACCGTTCTGGTTCTACTTTTAGTTCCTTTGTCCAACGGGGATGATGAAGAAAATAAATCAGAGTTCTTGGCTGTTTCCTGAGTAGGTACATTCAAACATCCTTCCTGAAAATGGAAACAGTAAGGTAAGGGAAAAAAGTGAGTAACATCTGAAAACACAACTACTACTGTGGGGCCTACCAAGATCCTCACTAATTCAGTTACTATCATATCTGCTTTTTTCAGAGCAGGACAGCTAATCACACTTACTCCTAGGTGACAAAACATTCGGGCAATTCTTGATCAGTCACTCTAATGGAGAGTCTAGAACAGATAATTTGTAATCAAAGATGATTTTTCCAATCAGTTTAAAACCTGTGTTTATAACTCCATCCAACCAAGATACATTACGTATCAGTTATAGCCCTGAGTGAGACAGGTTGCTCATGAGCTAGAAATAGCTTCAAAGTCACAGATAGAACACAAAAGCCAATCATTGCGAATGGATCATATATTCCCTAATAACTAACACATAACTCCAAGGGAGGAATCTAACTAATAGAACTGGACACTTAAATTGTAGAAGGCTTTTACTATACTGTGCAACTAGAAGAATCTCTAAAATAATCGTAAAATGCAGCATTTACTCATTCAACAAGCACCATGTTTCAGGCAAGATACCATTGATTAGAATAACTACTATTTATGGATGAACTGCCAAGAAAAAAAAAAAGGAACTTATAATTAAACATGCCATCAATTGTGAGGTGCATCCTAATTTCACAATGGTTAAACTGTGAAGAAAATATGCTTCTTTAAATAAAACATGTGAGTTTGAATGTGCCTACTAGGTGCAAGGTAATGCACTAAGCACTCTCACAGATACAACAGATAGCAAAACAAACGTGGCCCCGGTCCTCAAAGGGCTTATCTTCAAGCCAGGGAGGCAGCAGTACAACACACAGCTAGAATTCAGGGGGAACATGGGCTACAGCACCACAGAAAAGGTCCACATGGAGATGATGAGAAGAGAATGTCATACAATGATTCAGATATAGAGAAAACGTTTGCATCACTGTAGCCCCAAGGAGCCTCAACAGGAAAAGTGTTTGCGACATTTCTTCACACAGGCCCTAGAAGAGAGCTGATCACACACAGTAGAGAAGAGTTACCAATGAGAGAAAAGGTAGTGACTGAATGATTACTGATTCCCAGATGCAGCCAGCAGTCTTATTCACAGGTCTCCTATAGGAAAGGACAGACATCCTAGGAGAAGAAAGCTAATGCAGAAGAAACAACAATTCACTTCACTCTGTATTTCACAGGCAATATCATCAAAGACTGGTAAATGAAAATGAAAATCTTCTTAAAAGTTGTCACTGTAAATGTGATATCCTGGAGAAAAAGGGGGTGTTATCAGATTAAAACTAAAGAAATCTGAATAAAGTATGGATTTTACTTAATATTTTTTTTAAAAAAGCTGTTACTATAATTCAAGTACAAGTGGAATCTCAAAGAGACCAAGGGGAAACAGACTACAGAGAACAGGGTAAGTCAAAAAGAACAGATGTGCAGGGAGAAAACCAAAAGGAAAACTGAGATGAGACAGAGAAAGGCAAAACAGGCATTGACACAATAACACAAAATGGGAAAAATGCATATCACAGTGTGCACACATGTGCCTAGAAAAGAGAACAAAGGCAAGAACAACGTTGAAGACCTCCGAGAATGGTGAGATCAGATATTTTCTTCTTCATACTTTACAGTGTTCTCAAAATTTTCAACAATTGAATCATTATTTTCTGTGGTAGAAAAATGTAAGGGTAAGTGCGTACATGTATGGGTTTTACAAGAACATCTGAGAGACAAAAATAACAGATGATACAAGAAAAAAAGAGTCCACCTTTCCTGACTCCTCGACCACAGGAGTCTTCCCAAATTCTGATGTCTCCTTGGCACTCTCAGCCTTCTTAGCTACAGGTTTCACTCCAAACTGTGCCTCCTTTTCTTCTTCATCACTGAACAGCAAAGGCGGAACTTCAGGGATAGTCTCTTTCTTCTATCAAAAGAGGAGTAAATGACATCCTCAAAAAAAAAAACAAAAAAAAAACAAAAGGAAAAGGGCTTCCCTGGATGCCTCCACTACAGGGGGCACAGGTTCGATCCCTGGTCATGGACCCAAGATCCTGCATGACTCACGGTGTGGCTAAAAACAAACAAAGTGCACCTGACAAGCATGGCAATGTACAGAAGAAGACCAAAGTGTACCTTCAGGGTTATTAGCTAAATGTTGGGGTCAGGAGAGACAGGACAGGGTAGTAAAAGGGCACAAACAGGGAGAAGCAGTAACTACCACTGTCTCAAACCTGCAAACAGTTTCTGCCACCACAGTCTGTAGTTGACTCCTATGTCTGTTAACCCCTTGGGTGCACCATCAAGTAGACTGTAACCTCTGCTACCCAGACGATCATTAGTCTCTCCTCTCTGCCTCCCTCCCTCCCTACACATTTCAGCTATATGTCATCATCCAGAGTTGACTTGCTAAAATAAAACACCTACCAGATTACTTCGTCTCCCATCCCAAACGTGCATAAGTTTGTATTAATCAAACCCTAAATTAGACTTCCCTGGTGGCTCAGACGGTAAAGCGTCTGCCTACAATGCGGGAGACCCAGGTTCAATCCCTGGGTTGGGAAGATCTCCTGGAGAAGGAAATGGCAACCCACTCCAATATTCTTGCTTGAAAAATCTCATGGACGGAGGAGCCTGCTACAATCCATGGGGTCGCAAAGAGTCGGACACGACTGAGCAACCTGACTCACTCACTCAAACATGCAATCAACTGGCCCCTCTTTAGACCCGCATCTACCTCCACCTCCTCAATCCTCACACTTCCTTACACCTATTGTAAACTTCCACACTTCCACACCTGATCCTCACTGTCTAGAGAAGCAAATCCTCTTCATCGTTCCAGCAAGGCTCAGCTCAGGTGTCACCCATAAAGGTTTTCCTGTTCTCTTTGGTAAGTTATCAGTTGCTTCGTTGATAAGAATATTTATATCTATACCAAGCCCTTACTTTACTGTTTTCCTAACTTACATTAATAGCTATCATACATCTTTATCCATTCATTTGAGAGGATCAAGCAGTACATTTCTGTAGCCAGTCACAGTGTTTTATACCAAGGAAGGGTTCAGCACAAGCTCAGCACAAATGCTACCATAATGCCAGCATCCTCTCATCCCTTAATACTCCTTTTAATATAATTAACATGATTTAATTATATTTTTTAGCTCAAGTGATCATGGTAGTAATGCCATTTAGATGTAATCGCTGAAAGCTATTTAGACTAGATAGGCACTAATGGACTTTTCTTATCACATACTATTACCAATTTTTGAAAAAACTTTAATGCTGATTTAAAAAAATAAAAACCACAAAATTTACCATCTTAATCACTTCTGAGTGGAGAGTTCAGTGCTATTAAGTATATCCAGATTATTGTAAAACCAACCTCCAGAATTTTTTCATCTTGAATATTTCGATGAATCTGACTACCCTAAGTATTTCATGTAAGAACGATCATACAGCATTTGTCTTTTTGTGACTGGTTTATTTCACTCAGCATTATGTCCTCAAGTTTCATCCATGCTGTAGCCTGTGTCAGAATTTCCTTCCTTTTTTACTTATTCACTATTAATAATAATTATATTAATAATAATAAAAATATTATTATTAATAATAATAGTGAATAATTATAATCCAGGACCAAACTGTTAGTACTTGAAATTTGCTTTTATAAGGGATAACCTGTAAATTAACTGGCCTGGTCCAACGTTAACAGAATTTCATGCTACTGGGATTAAGCCCAGCAGTTCCCCAAGGAGGGGTGCAGCAGTGCTGTTCCCTGGTCTCCCCTGAGACTCGGATGCCTACAACTCACACTGAAGGGGCTGTGTGATGCTTTTCTCCAGGCTTTGCATGTGTCCTTCACCTGTAAAATACCATTACCAGAAGATCTCTAAAGTCAGGCAAAGGAGTTTTTCCACAAGACTCAGGTTCCAAGGTTAGGTTTTAGGACCTCATTGAGGGAAAGCATCAATATTCACGTAACATCATCTCAAGGATACTTCCTGGGCTAAGAGGTTAGGAATACCGTTGTTGCAGGAGGAATAGATGTGGGAGGAGAGCCGAACAGAGAGCTTCCGCTGTCACCATCATCTTCAAACAGAAGTGATGCTCTCTGGGCCTTCTTCTGGCTGTACAAACAAACAGAGTCCAATCGGAGGCAAATGTGATTTTAAAAATACAGTATTCTTTCCAGGCCATGCCTACAGGAACCCACCTACCACCAAGTCAATCGTTGACCTTATGCAGCTGCATTTCTAATCAGATGACAAACTTAAGTAACTAGGACAAAACTTCACATTCTTTAGGGTATCCCGGGGGGCGGGGGGGAGACAAACTATACTTAAAACCCTAACAAACTTAAGACAACCAGTATTTTAAGGTTTAAAAAAAAAGAGTGCATCCCTGGCAGCCTAGAGGTTAAGACTCTATCCTTCCAATGCAGGGAGCATGGGTTCCATCCCTGGTTGGGAAATGAAGATCCCATAAGCCATGCAGAGATAAGCAGAAGAAATTAGGTAAGGATCTATGAAGAAAAACATTTCATAGTACCAAAGGAGAATACTTTGCAAGTGAAAATTGAAGACATTCTCATTTGAACCATTACCAGGTGATGAATGATCAGCATGTCACCCCCAGCAATTGACATCTTGCACATCAAATACCTTCACCTATTACCAGACACTGATGAAATGATTTCTTACAATGACTATCTCACCTGTCCTTGGCAATAGCAAACAGGTCATCCTCGTCGTCATCCTCAAAGAGGCTGGTCTTCTTCACGGCCTTAACCTCCTTGTGGGTGGTCTCAGGGTCCTTAAGTTCTCCTTTAGACTTGTCAGATGTGGAGTTGGTCTGTGAGTCAGTAATATGCCACTGGTCCTTAAAAGATAAAATACATGTTAAAGTCCTCTGGCAAGTCAGATTAAGAAACCTGAAAAATAAAATAAAATTACCATTTGTTAAACTAAGCTGCATCTAAACTAAGTGTACCACTTTTGAGGAAAGTTCATGTCAAAGACTTTTCTTTGAACTCAAATCTAGACAGTTAGGTCCACTGAGCTCACAGACCTTCTGGTGTCTCCCCCCATCACTACCTACCTCTCTCTCTCTGTGTTAGGACAAGGGATCTCCTCTACTTTAGAGATCAAAATTAATTATGAAGGGGAATGAGAAGGAACAAGAATGTTTTAAAAAAGTCAAGAACTCTCAACTTTAGAGGAGAATGATTATTTGAATTAAAAAATTTTTAAATTCCAAACTAAGCAGGGGAAAAAAATGCATAAAAAGTTCATGCAGGGGATTTCCCTGAGATTTCCCTTAGCAGTGGCTAAACCTCCAGACTCCCAACACAGAGAGCCCAGGTTTGATCCCTGGTCAGGGAGCTGGATCCCATGTGCCACAACTAAGAATCTGCAAGCTGTAACTAAAGATCCCATATGCTGCAACTAAGACCCGACCCAGTCAAATTAAAAGAAAAAAAAAAAGGAAGCTCACACAACGTAAATAAGACACAATGAAATCTGGAAGTGATCCTTATCACAAAATTCTGAATCTTGCCTTCAGAAAGCATTTAAGGAAACCCCACCTGGCTATGCTCATCCCTTCAAATCAAGGAGCTCCTGAGCACTTGCTTAAGTGGTCCTTTGGTCTATGGAGTTTCGAGCTTTACAAATCCAAGTGGGTTTTGTAAAGCAGCAGCTGCTGTAATAGAGTCTCAGGTTCTACCTCCAGGCCTTTTGAATCAGAATTTGCCTTCATTAACAGTATATCCAGTGACTTCTTCACAAGTTGCAGTTTGAGAAGTGCTTCCCTGAAGAAGTCAGACTCAACACTGACCACAAGCCAGAACCCCCAAATGAGCCTTAGAAAACTCCACTGATGGGTCATTCCCCAAACCAATTCATTCAGAACCCCCAGTGGTAGAATCCGGGATCAGTGCTCTCTCAGGTTCCAAGTGATCTCAATGGCAGCCAAAGTTAAGCCACTTTTCTATAATGGAAGCCTCTTTATATTTCCTCTGCAGGTACTATTACTCCCTACTTTAGCTGGTGTTTTTATTTTCCCTGAACTGCAATAATATGATAGAAAATTCAAATGATGGTTGGCCATTACTACAGGGAGAATCACCCACTAACAATGCTAGAAAGAAAAAAAAAAAAAAGGAAAATCCATCAACGTTCACAGGTTTGAATAGAAAAAGCAAATTATGTTGTATCATTTTAAGTTTCTTTCAATAAAAAACTTAACATGTCTATGATTTATCTATCTGTATCCTACCCTCAAAACTTAACAACAAAGTTAAAACAGAGTAATTTTATAAAATAAAATTTTTAATGCTCACAGTTTTTATTATCATTATACTTAGTCTTTTTCTACACAGCTAAATCTGAACAGCTGCTAAACTGTATTCTCCACTGGCTGCAACAATATATATAATCCAGACACCAAATGGCAATACTGTGAAGACTCTTACAGAAAAGGAGTTAAACCAGCATAAGCCACTCCTACCTTGTCAAGCTATAGTCCTTGATTAATGAAACACAGCAATCATTTAACAAAGTGAAATAAGCCCTAATTCATTTGGATAAGTATATATTATATATTTGAGGTTCATACTCACTTTATGCCCAAGCATTTTGAAAAGGTTAATCTTTAATATACTATAATAAATATCTTTCTTCAAGAATTGAATGACAATTTTGTGAGTATAGTCTTTAGTGACCAAACTTCACTAGAACTACACTAGGTAGAAAAAGAAGATGTTTAGGACAGTCATAACTCTTGAATCCATCAAACCATCCCCTACTCCTCACTAGGAGATAACCTTCCACCCACCTCCTCATCACTGCTGAACAGTAAGGCAGGTGCTTTCTTTTTGGGAGGCTCAGAGGGCTTTGCTTTCATTTGGCTCTGAGTCAGTAGAGATGATGTCTGCTTCTTAGCAGCTGGAGTATCAAAAAGATTATCCTAGGAAAAAGAAAAGGGCAGAGAAGTATGACAACTTTGAACACATAAAACAAAAAACTAGATATCCCCTTGTGTTAAATTATTAGAAAGTAAGCCTCCAGTCAAGTGAAAAATATATGTATAACATCTTTGGGGGTACAAAAAATCATACAGTGATAGTAAATGCCACTTCTCTCTTATGTATAACCCTACAGCAACAACTTATCATCTTCTCTAACGGTACTCAGTCACAGAAGTGAAACAGAATTCAAAGGCAGAACACTTGGGTGGGAGCAGAAGGGGGAGTAACAAGAGGACAAGGTCATAGAAACAGGAGGGAACTTGGCTCCGTCTGGCCCTCCTGGCCCTCCTGTGGTGGTCTTCTATGCTCACTGGGAGGGCCCAAAGCCAACAAATGGCATGAGAACAGTACAGCCCCTGCAGCAGCCAGAAACCTGCACCTTTCTTTCTATGAATTACAAACCAGAGCAATGAATAAAAAGAAAGAAATGGGAAGCTTTCTCTACTCTCTTACATTTATGAAAGACACACACCTGGGGAAGAGAGAACAAAACCATCAAAGGGCCTGAGCCCAGGTGAGACAGAAAAACACTCTTAACAATGTACCACAACAGGTGAATAGTCCTGAAATGTAAAGATTAGATAAAGGGAGCCTTTAAGGAAATTGTGGAAAGGCAGAAAAAGTCGTGAGAGTAACGAACTGGCACTCACTGGGGATACCAGAGATAGAGCTAACATTTACTATGCATTTACTATGTCAGGCACTGTGCCAAGGGCTGTGCACTAGTTGTTACAAATGTCACAATGACGCTATAAACTATTAAGCCAGATGAGATTCAGAAAGCTTGTTATGAATACTTGCCCAAGGTCCCTGATCTGCATGTGGTGGAACTAGGGTATGAACATGGGGGTCTGATGCCAAAGCCCATGAGCTCAGCCACCCCATGATTCTGCGTAAGAGCAAAGGTTTGGTTTCTCTTCCCTCTCATTTCTTTCCCCCACTTTGCTCTCTCATCCAGGGTGGGGAAGAAAAGCAAACTGGGGACATGGCTGTCTTCTCCCCTGTACTCCCACCTCATCTGAGACACTCTTGTAGATCACTGAGTTTCATCCCCTAAAAAGTATTCCTTAAAGGCAGATTATACAAGTGAAATCTACAGTCTTGTATACAGCTGGGTCAAGAAATCTAAGGGCCTGCCCATTGTGCAGCTGAGAACTTAAGAAAGGAATCACTGAATAAAAACCAAAATGTATTTGTTACATGTGCCTCAGATAACTTGGTTGCTTTCCCATCACCCTGTTCTCCTGTAAGAGCCTCTGGATACAAAGCTACACTGGCAATGGTTTTCTACTAACTGAAAACTTGACTAGTTTATGTTGCAGTAACAATGTTTACCTCTCCATCTTCATCATCGAAAAGCAAGACTGAGGTGGGGGGTTTGCTAGGCAGGAGAGTTGCATCTTTTGACTTACTCACACTTTGAGAAGAAAATAAATCCTGTTGGATCAAGATTAAAGTTCCTGGTTAATAAAATGCATCAGTTTTTAAAGTATCAGATATAAAATACTAAAGTTTATGGCACGACAGACACTGTCCGTCCAGGTCTCTTTTGTCAGAGAGGAAAGCTGACAGTCACAGTCCCTGAGGAACACACATCAGACTCTGTCCTCACTCTGCGCAGGTGAGGAGGAGGAGACCCACACCTGACTCCAGATGGCCTCACAGGAACCCACAGGTCCCATACTCCCACCTGGATGACAAAGGATAGGGGAAATTTTTCCAATCAATTTCCTACCATGCTTAAAAAATAACTTCCTTTTTCTCTCCAGATAAACACATGTAACAATGGAAACAGAAGCTAGATTCCCAAATTACTGAACCTGTGACTCTGTTTAATGTAGTTATACCCCTTTTTCCTCTAATAAGAGTAGGATGTCAGTTCAGTTCAGTTCAGTCACTCAGTCATGTCCGACTCCTTGCAATCCCATGGACTGCAGTCCTGGAAGTCCTGCCAGGCTTCCCTGTCCAACACCAATTCCTGGAGCTCACTCAAACTCATGTCCATTGAGTCTGTGATGCCATCCAACCATCTCATCCTCTGTCATCCCCTTCTCCTTCCACCTTCAACCTGTCCCAACATCAGGGTCTTTTCAAATGAGACCGTTCTTCACATCAGGTGGCCAAAGTATTGGAGTTTCAGCTTCAGCATCAGTCCTTCCAATGAATATTCAGGACTGATTTCCTTTAGGATGGACTGGTTGGATCTCCTTGCAGTCCAAGGAACTCTAAAGAGTCTTCTTCAACACCACAGTTCAAAAGCATCAATTCTTTGGTGCTCAGCTTTCTTTATAGTCCAACTCTCACATTCATACATGACTACTACAAAAACCGAAGCTTTGACTAGACAGACCTTTGTTGGCAAAGTAATGTCTCTGCCAGACCACCTGACATGCTTCCTGAGAGTAGGATATGATTTCTTTTAAATAAAAACATATTCAGTTTTAACTTTAAAATCTTTTGTACTCTTGACATGACAGCTAGAAAATGTTGCAAAATAGACAAAGATCTGGTAGATTATGAAGAAATTTCCAAAACGCTGTAAAATGTCAGCCTACAATGCAATGCAAGACCTGCAAACTGAGTTACATGAATCAGAAACATGAAATAGGACAACTATTCCCTCAGGAAGAAAATCTTCAATACGTAAGAGTCAGACAAATAGGACAAGAACACAGTTTCAAAGACTCCTCTCGATGAAATTTTTTTTAATCATGGAATCAATGTTTATTCAATACAGCACTAATGAGTTCATTAAGTGAAAAGAGCTACACTCAGTCCAGGGGTTTTTGCCTGGGCCCTAAAGAGTCCCATAGGTCTGTTTAGGTAGAAAGAGTCACACCAAGCTTCACATACCTCTCCTGCATTTTACACACTGGCAACCTTTCACTTAAACAGCTCTGTTGCTTTAAAAAAACCCACGAGAGTCTAGCCCAGAGTTCACAATTTCCTGAAATTACATGTAAATTTCTGCCATGTCCACATCTTTTTCTGTGAAGGAAGTCTATTACTTCCAGTGATACACACAGTATGTGTATCACTACACACAATACCCACTGTTCATAGGATACCCACTTCCTCCTGAAAAAGGAAACTATGTGTATATTTCTGTTCTGGTAGAAGCACCTCACTACATTGCGCATCAATGCATAGCCTAAAATTTGAGCATCCTGAGTCTTCCTCCTGGGAGATGCACTAGGTTTAAACTCAACAGTGAAAGGACTATACACACATTGCTTTCTAAATACCATGTGTTCTCAAAACATTGTTTTCAAAGAAAGAACTAAAGTACTGACTAAGTCTTATACCTCTGAGACATCCTGAATCAGAAATAGTTCCCAATGTCATATCCATGAAGTAATTTCCAGAACTGAGAAGAATTCCTTACCTCAGAGTCCTCCTCATCTGAAAATAAACCTTTGTGAGTCTTTGTTTCCGATGAGAGCTTGAGATTTTTGCTGGAAGGTACCGTAACCTTTGTTGAAAAAAAAATCAAAGAATTAAAAACCAGAAACCTGGAAATAATGGTTCATTCACTCATTTGTTCAGAAGATGTACTGAATCTCTGCTAGATAAGGTCCCAGGCCATGCACCAGAGGGATAAAAACATCATGGACATCAGCGACATATCAAGTGCATATAAAGAATTAATGGAAAAAGAGAAGTACCATGAAAAAGGACTTAAGAATTGGTATATGTTAGGAAAGAAGGAAGAAGCAGTCTTTGTAAAGTAAATTTCTCAGGAGAGACGGGACCTGGACATGGGACACGGTACGAGCAAGCACATTCTGGGCAGAGGGAACCATGAGAGAAGAGAAAGACCAGGTAAAGCAGGGGGCTCATCTGCGGGCGTCAGTGTGGAATGGACTGCCTACAGCGCGCAGAGCACAAACGGGATGTGTACAGCCGGAGCCGGGGTAGCAGCCTGCCGTGTTCTGAATGCTGGCACCCAGGTGGGTGGCAGTGCGAGGGTCAGGGTTTCATACGAACACATGACAAGAGATGTGCTTCAGAAAGTGGACAGATCAAGCTGTGCAGGATAGCAAAGGAAGGGACAGGAGTGAGCAGAGCTTGAAGACTGAGAGGAACGCAGCCCACTGGCCAAAGACAGGTCAATTTGAGCATCAAAAAATAACAATAAAAAAAAAAAACAATGTTAATGCATTATAAGATAATGAATGGAGCATCCATGATTCTATAATGATACTAAAAAGGCAAGGAAAAAGAGGGAGAGAAAGCTCTTCTGTTCAGAAGAATCCCAGCTAAGAAACATAGGAGAAATGACTGAAGTAAAACAATATTCTTTTGCCACGATAACTGATTCAGGAAAAGATCATCAATGCATCCATTTAATGCATCCATTAAAACCACTCTGGAAGACAAAAACCAAGTACCTGCTTAATCTAGGCGGTAGTAGTTATTTGGGTGTTTGCTGTATTCTTTCAACACTCTATACATCTGAAGTTCACTATATACTTGAAAGGAAATGATACTTCCTTTTGGGTTCCAGATGAATTAACAAAATGCCCCATATATACAACTCCTAGGTTTAGTCTTCCCTCCTGCTCACCTTTGTTTCTGCTCTTGCTTTATTTTCATCTGTCTGATTCACAGTAGCTTCTGGCAGAGTCACTGTTTTTTCTTTGAACAGGTCTCCTTCCTCATCATCAAAGATACTGGCAGTGGATTTGACTTTGTCTTTAGAAAGAGACCACAGAATAAAGTTACACGAAGGTCAAAAATCCCACCACAGAATTCAAAGATGAAAACTTCTTCTCTCTTGAAGAATAAATAGGACAAGTATGTTATTGCTTGATTAGTTAAGAAGTGGACTAGTTGGAATTTTTCAAAGAGCATAAGAGCTGCTCCAATGAAACACAAAGAACAGTTTAACTATCTGGCTTACATCCTTCTCCAAGCAGTGGCACACGCTTTCAGTAGTCTGAACTGGCATAAAAGGTAGAAAGAGACCAACAGAAAGATCATTTATAAGGCAACCACTCTAAGAATCTAAGAAGTGAGGGTTGGCTTCTGCTAACCTTTGGGCAGAAAACTAAGATCCCACAAGCTGCATAGCCAAGGGAAAAAAAAAAAGCCAGGGACTTCCCTGGAGATCTAGGGGTAAAGAATTCGCCTACCAATGCAGGAGACACAGGTTCTACCTCTGGTCTGGGAAGATCCCACAGGCTTCAGGACAACTAAGCCTGTGCGGCACAACTACTGAGCCTGGGCACCCAAGGGCCTGTGCTCCCCAACAAAAGAAGCCGCCCAATGAGAAGCCCACAGACCCCAAGTGGAGTGTAACCCCACTCTCCACAACTAGAGAAAGCCCACGAGCAGCAATGATGATCCAGCACAGCCATAAATAAATAATTTTTTAAAAGCACCGAACTACACTATATATAATCAAATAATGAAACATCCCCCATAATTCCACCTGCCCACCCAAAGGAGAAGGCCAGCAGGAACAGTTTGATGTATATACTTCTAATTTCCACAAAAGATATAAGATGTTAACTCTAGCAATTCACAAACATGGCTCTAAATAACATAATTTTTTTAAAAAATCTTATGATTTGCAATTTTCCTTCCATGTACCTAGGGTACACAGGTTCCCATGTCAACACAGATAAACTTCAATTTTTTTTCACAGCTTCACAAAATTCCACTGAATGGAAGGACCATAGTTTTTACCCTACTGGTGACTATTCGGTTGGTTTTCAACCTTTTGCAACCACAAGCACTGCTTCACTGAATGAGATGTGAGGTGTGTGTCCCTGAAATGAGGGCACTGGTTCGTGAAATGTCCCAGGAGAGCAGCAGGTCCAGCAAAGTGGCATGCACTTACCTGTGACTCCCAATCAGTTAATGATACCAAGTGAGAGCCCTTCCAAGCCATGAGAAGCAGCACACCCTTTATTCACTGTCATTTCAGTCACCTATATATGAGCATATTACGTGTCTAGTCTGCACCCTTTCTAAAACCAGGCCATTATTTCCCTTGCATTTCTGCTGCTATCCTTACTTTCACACTTATTACTGGAAAATAAGCTAAATTCGAAGAGCCTGATTCTCAATGCTTCCTGGTCCACAGTCCTTAGGAGAAACAGCTCGCTGCTCAGGTTGCTGGAAGTTGTGTGCACCTCAGTGGTCTACCTTTCTCTTCTGGAAAACCACCAATGAACCAAATCTTTTGCTACTCCAGGTGCAACAAACGGACCAGTGATCTCCGCCCACCAGGGAGCCAGTTAGAAATGGAGACTCAAGGGCCCCACCGTAATTCCACTGAACTGGAATCTGCATTTTTACAACAGTCCTGGGAGAGCCATCTGCTCATTAAATAACAACTGATTCAGAGGCGTGACTTCAGGAACGAAATGGCTGTAATTTGAGGGGTGAAGAAAGGACAGTGCCAAAATGGTCAAGGGGCTGAAAACTCCATCATAGAAGAGAAAAGTCAAGGTCACCTGGGCTTGCTGGAACTGAATACCTGGCATAGATGCTCTGTTCACACACAGTTTACTAAGGACACTGGAGGAGAGCACAATTCAAACTTTCCTGGTAACTGAGAAGGTAGAAACTAGAATCCTGATCAGCTATTAGAGGGGAGCAGATTTTTCTCCCTATGAGGAAGATAATCCTAGTAATTAGTTTCTAAAGAAAAGATTGGTCCATAAAATAGAGACTGTCAAGGCACCATAACTAAAGAGAGATGAGACACCTCTGATAGGAATCCCTGAGGAGGGATTCTAGCACTGTACGAGATGAGGCACCAGAGGAACTTCACGCCTTTTTAGGTCAATATTCTTTATCCAGCTATGTTCCCTGAAGCAGAGGCTGGAGCAGCACCTGTCTTGGGAGGTTTGCTACGGGATGCCGTGAAAAAGTCGTCGTCATCGTCGTCATCATCGAAGAGGCCAGCAGATGCTGGGACGTACGAGCTTTTCCCTGGAGGGAGCTGCTCAGGCTTCTGGGGCTCCTTCAGTGATGGGGCAGATGCAGCACCGAACACATCAGTATCCCCTGTGGGTGGAAGGACAGGACAAACCAGCTGTGAGCCAGTGTGGGTGGGCTTCCTGACTTCACAGGAAAAAAAAAAAAAAAACAGTATCACCACCAGGAACCTGTAGTTTCAATACATCCACAAACACATTAACAGGATCCAACAACGTGCATCCTTTACTGATATAGAATGTCTCACAGTGCAAAAATCAACTGATCTCCCAGAATGAAAAAAACCCAAGGCCACTGGTTTCTGAAGGAATATGAGCTAACACAGGTAAGTGAGCTCTCTGTGGATGCCCTCTGAAGTTCTTCCTATTCTCCTCCCTAGTCAGCTCTTTGAAGAGGATAGTATTAAAAACTACAAAACAAACAAACAAAAAAATTACAAAACAACACTATATAGTTCTCAAAAACAAACTCTTGAGTTATGATACCTAAAAATACAGAAACAGCTCCTGCCGGGATTTTCTTTCCAGGTTTAGAGGATGAAGATGCTAAAATGAGAAACAAAGAGATGACATTTCAAGCTTTGCGCAGTGGCAGTATCGTAGCCAATGAGGTTTATCCGAGGCGCGATTATTGCTAATTGAAAAAAAAAAGAGAGAGATGACATTTCAACAAAGAAAACAACTTTCCTTGCTAAATGCACCTTCCTAAAATATGTACAACACAACACAAAGCTAACAGGAGACTTTCAAAAACTAATTTTTCCTCGAAGAGCCACTTAAAAATTCCTTAGTATTATCTTCTCTACCAATGTCATGACTTTTCTCTTGGTATTAAACCAATCTAGGCTGTGACTCCCATGGAAGACCAGAGACTCTGGGCAGACAATTACAGTGGGGTTGCCTGCAGAGGCCAAGGAAGAAGTAGAGCACAGAAGGGGAAGGCAGGAGCAGAGCAAGCAGGGTTCAACAGTTCTGACTCCATCCATCCCGTTTAATGAGAACATGCAAGTAAAAAACAAACAGCAAAATAACTGACACACTGGTGCCCAAAACGAAGACAATAACAGGAAAGCAGGAAACTAGGCAAGTCACAGATGCCATAAAGTGGAGAGTAGGAACCTCAAGACAATCAGGTCAGCCAGCATCATAGTAAGTCCAAAATCTGATGACTTCTGGCCTGGGGAGACCAAGTCACTTAAAATAACTCATTCCCAATTCTCAAGACTATCACAGACCTAATGGAATAAAATTTTTAAGTTTTTTAATAGTATATGTGTGCTTTTTAAAAATGTCACAAATTATTCTAATGTACACTGGGCTAAGGAATTACTGGTCTCCAATTTAGATGCAGAATTTCAGAAATGTTTCTTTGAACAGAACTTGATTAAATTAAGATATCCTCAACACTGCTAGAGTGCTTTCCCTGGTTAACTTTTTCTGCTTTCACTATGAAAGAGACAAAATTGTGATATGGGTTTACAAATGGTACCTTTTTGTTCTTGCAAGACATGAATTAGTGCAAATGAATCGCTTTTAACTAGATGAAGGCAAACGTAACAGTTTTCTGCCTAACAGAGAAACAAAGTTTGGGGATAACTTCTGGGGCTCCATCTCCTGATGAGAAGGAACCAGTTCTGGAAATCTATAACAAAGAAGCACAGTCAGCCTCAATCCACACTCACCTTCATTAACAGGGGTTCGAGCGCCCCGATCCTGAGGGGCTTCTGTGAAGAGGTCACTCTGCTTATAATAAATTAAACAACACAGTTCAAAACAGCACAGGGAAATGAAGTTGCATTTAAAGATTTCTAAAGAAAAGTGTCTTATAAAGTTTAAAAAATACACATCTACTGTTCTGCCAGAAAATCAATTCCAAAGTGGAGACACTGATGAAATCAGACTCTGAAACAATTTAGGTCTTATTGTTATTATTCAGTCACTAAGTCATGTCCAGCTCTTTGTGACCACATGAACTGTAGCCCCTCCAGGATCCTCCATCCATGGGATTTCCCAGGCAAAGACACTTAAGTGGGTTGCCATTTCCTTCTCCAGGGTATCTTCCTGGACCAGGAATCAAACCCACATCTACTGCATTGACAGGCAGATTCTTTACCACTAAGTCATCATGGAAACCCAATTTAGTCTATAGAGAAATTAAATACAAACATGGAAGACAAAAGACAAGGTTAAGAAACAACCACTTAAGCAAGTAAATGTAAATTTTTCACTATTAACACTCTCACATCCTCTCCCTACTTAACGAAGGCATCAAGATCAGTATTTCCTCACTCTGTGATCCTTAGTTCAAAATCTTCTAAAATATGAAAGTAGAAGCAACTTCCAACTAAGAAGTCATTGTTTCCTTACTGAAGGAACTGAAAGTTATTTCTTCCTTGCAAACCCATGACACAGCTATGGACAGCTTCACTGATTACCAGGGACTCACCTCCTCATCCTCATCATCAAAAAGTCCCTTCCCTCCACTGAACAGGCCGCCTCTAGAACCAAACGGCGAGAAGTCCTCATCTGTCAGCTTCGGGGGTGCGAATAAATTATCTTCTTCATCTAGCAAACAGAAGGCAATGCTTTGCATGGAGAATTAAAGATGGGTTTGGAACTCCAATTCTGGGGATTAACATTACAATACCACCAAAACTGGCAGGAAGTTTATCTAACCATATGTAATAAGCACTATTTGAATGCTGTGGTCTGAGGGCCTTCAGACAAAAACCCATTAAACAGGCCATCAAATCCCTTAAAAGGTTCTTTGGGTTCCCACTCTCAAGTCTGTTAAGTGTCTGGAGCAGAGTGAACTCTGCAGGTGATCCCTTTCATCTCATTTCTTCTAAGGCAAGTACATGCTTCAGTTGCCATCAAGACCTATCCCACCAGAATTTGGGGGAGAGAAGGGTAAACAGAGGAGAGATCAGATTGACACAGCCCCAAGTAAAAATACAATGGACATTACTGTTGAACGTGAAAGGGCCTGATAGAATATTCCTTACTGAAAACAAATGCTAGCAACCCCTAATTTATAAATGTCTAGAAAGACAGCTAATGGTCCCTGTAAAATCCAGTAAATCAAACCTTTAAAGCATTTTTAACCCACACTCACTTCTCCCCACACCCCCAAAAGCATACTCTTAAATCACAGACCTCATTTGTCAGCTTTAATAGAGGCATTTTAATGAATTACGGAAGCGATATTCCCCTTCCCGAGTCAAGAGCCTCCTAAAGAAGAGGATCAAGGGGAAAGGCCTACCATCTGAGGGAGTTTTCCTTTCCTTCTTCTCTTTCAACGTCTTCTGAGGTTTTGCTCCCCCTGGGGATAAGGCTTGAAGAATATTTCACAGTTTAATAACAGTCTATTCTTAATATTTATCTAGTGAACCTTCACGCACATCGACCACCCTCACAACTCCTAAGCTAAGAGCAAGACACTCAACTTTGTGTCTCTGCCCCACCTGAGCACCCACTCAGCGCCCTATCCAGAGAGGACACCCAGAAGTGCCTCTCTTTAAGGCAGAAGGGTCCAGCTATCAGAGCGATCATGCGCATGCCAGGACTGCACTTGCTGAGAGATTTCTTCTGGTATCTTTCCACTTTGTTAAATCACTAGGAAATACCGTATGCTACATTTTTATTTAGTCAAAATAAAATACACGAGTAAATATTAAGCCAGGGATTTTTAATCCAGAGCGAATGATTCTCTGCATTATTCATTAATCCCCTGAAACTTCACATATAGATATGAATATGTGCATTTTTCTTGGGGGGGGGCCCACGGTCCAGTGTTTCCTTACCAGAGAATCTATAAAGCAAACCTTATAAGAACTACAATTTATGCTTCTTGTGCCTTAGTAATTAAACAAGGAAACCCACCCTGAGGGAGCCCCAGAGAGGGGTCCCTACGGCCCCACCGCCCTATGAGTGACTCTCAGAGGAGGTAACGTACTCGTGTGCTCCTCTTCCATCCGGCTCGAGACATCCCCTTTGATCCGAGCTGCCAGTTCATCAGCAAATGATGTAGGCCTGCTTCTTTTCTACAGCCAGGGAAGACCAAAAGAATCACATTTTTGTACTATTTTTTGTACTAACTAGTACAGCTTATTTTGGGACACCTAACAAAACTATGCAAACAATGGCAAAGAAATCGACCTGATGAGATGTTTTAACTAAATAAATGTAAACATATGCACTCTGTAACAGATCACCTGACAAAGAGGACTCAGTGTTCCTTCAAAGGGAGATGCTCTTTATTTCCTTATTTTAATACTTCAATACTCGAAGATCTAGGTAAGAAAAACACTACAAGATCCTTGGGCGGAGAAGTATTAGGATCCTGAAACTCTGAATGTGAATATATATTGAGTGATCTAATTAGTGAAATCTTAACATTTGGAGAAGAAAGTGGAACTTATTTGGCAACTTGGGATGCTCAACTATTATTTCCAAAAGTGAAAATGAATTACTGATCAAAGTGATGAAGTGAAAAATGAGATGATGCAAAATGAGACAGTTACAAATATAAATGACGAAAAAAGGAATGAATCCTAGGAATCATTTCTAAAACCTCAACAGGTGATGGCAATTATAGCCTTTCTTACAAGTCTAGAATTTTCTTCAGTGTCTTCAGCATCTTCCTCCTCCTTCTCAGAGTCAGCAAAAATGTCGCAACCATCATCATCCTCTTCTTCATCACTCATCTGTGCAGTGTGCTAAGAACATAAACCATCAGATTAAAAGTATCAATACGGGCATCAAGCTGAAAAAGATACTACCACTCAGACTTTGGACTTCTCCTTCAAAATGGAAGAACAAATAATGCACCAAAAGTTACGAAGCAGTAAATGTGCTAGAGCAAATCATACACAAGATTTATTTTCAGTGCAATAGCAAAAAAATGAATTATTAAAAATGTCCACCACTAGAGAAATGAATAAACTAAATAAGTATACTATTATCTTAATAAAAATACTAATAGTTAGAAAGAATAAGCTGTAACAACTGGAGAGACATCCAAGGTGGTCCAAGTGACGAAACAGTGAATGATAAACCCAGAAGGAATTCACTACCCTCTGACACACACCATTGCTATAAACACAGACATATTTGTAAAAGCAAAGGACAACACTTGGAAATATGTACTTTCAGATTTCACCAGGTACCTCCAGAGAGTGTAAAGATATGAAGAATAGATGACTCAAACTTAATCTTATGTATTAAGTTCTAATTTTTACAAAGGTAGCCACTATATGTAAAAACTGTTTACTTTTTCTAAAACTTTTAACATTTATATCAATAAACTGTGCCAATCAATATGCCTAGAGCATTTTTTCAACTAATTTAATCCTTTGCACTCTGAGGTCAGCAATGGCAAACAAAAAAGTCTATTTTTAACAATATAAATAGTTCCACCAATGCTTTTATTTTTTTTTCCACCAAAGCCTTTAAATCACCATAATATCTGAAAAACTGTCTGAATTTATCAATCTTAATAGTAAGTTCCATAGAAATACATACACTCTCCAGAAGGACTGATTATTAAAATCATAAAGACAAGCCACATTTGTGAAACACAACAGTGAAAAATAAAAGTAACAATCAAAAAGTGCTGAATCTTTCATTTGATAGTTGGAAATTTTTGTGGAAAAAATTTTTCTCAGTTAGGAAAGTGAAATACAAACTGGAATCATCTCAATATACTGCTGAACATATACTATGGTAGCAAAAATCATACATAATTCCAGTGCTGATGAGATTCTGGGAAAATCATTATGTGCCATCTGTTAATCTGGAATGTGTATTACACAGCAGTATCAAGTAGTATTAGATCACCTAATTCCTAAGAAAAGAGGTCAGAGGCAAAGAGTTTTTATGAAGGAAAACTCTGAATGCAGTATATCTCAAAAATAAAAATCCTGAAACTATTTCCCATACACATTTAGAGACTACAACAGTATCATACATGTATGTTAAACAAATACATAAGTTTACAAAGCAAACTACAAAGACTATTTAAAATGACAAAGAAATCATTGTGATGAGTTAATATAAAATAACAAAAAAATAAACTACACGTTAGTGAAAAGAACATGTCCTTAGAAGGATATATAAAAATTAAGACAACAGTGCTAAGACAGTAGGATGATAAGATTTCCATTTCTTGAGTGTTCCTTAGCCTTGCTGTAAGATTATCTTAAATTTTAAAAAAGGAAAGGTGAATTTGTATGAAAATTTCAACATGGGTAACTGGGCTATGTTTTAGAGGCTCTGTTTCTCAATTTTCTTTTTTTACTTCTTTGTTGTCCAAAAAAAATGAAGAAAATATAAAATTGAGAAAAATTTGAGAAAAATACAAAATTGAGTAAAATTGAGAAAAAATATACAAGGAAGTAGTTAGCCTAAAAACATTAAAATTTGAAGGAAACATGAACATCTAAAATATGAATAAATCCTTACTTTCCCAGAAGTCATTCAAAAGTAATTTTAATATAGATTTATTATACATGCTATGCTTAAATTAAAATTTAAAAGTCACTTCAATATATGCATCTTACCCGGTTTTGATCATTGTCACTATGATTGGCAAAATCTTCATCTGACTCCTTTTTGGGGGGGGGGAAAAAAAGGTTTTGTTAACACTGGCTCTACTTGGAAGTACAGAAATGATGTCGTGTCTAAGTCTCTGGGACAGCCACCACTGACTGGTCTCTGAATTGACTACTGATCACCTGAAGTGTCAAGGTGCAGATGAGGTGGAGAGTTGGCAATATCACCAAGGGCTATTCCAGTTACATGTCATTTTTGTAATTCTTTTAAACCTCTCTGACAATTTATTCATATCAATCTGCCCCATCATTTCTAACCTTTGGATTAAGAGCTGCACATGTAATTAACTAAATTATCAAAAGCTAGTTTGCATTGGTTTGCATTTTGTTTAGTTTGCATTGGTTTGCATTCTTTATTTTCCTTCTAAGTAAAACCATTACTTCATCAGGCCCAAGAAAGGAACATTAGTATTTAATAATACAAGCCATTAGGTAAAGAGTTGCTTCAGTGGCTAAAAGCAAAGGGTTTAGCTAATGACAATCAGTGAAAGCAAGGCTGTTTTTAAAAAGTCCATTTCCTTCTATCAGGTTTTTTGAGGGAAGGGCTGGAGGCAGGAGGAAAGGAAACAGACTGTGGAAACAGAGCGGAGGAGCATACTACAAAACTGTCACCTTTTAGAAAGCAACATTCAGGAATGATCCTTCAAAGAGTTTCTACCCTTTGCAGTAACAAATATTCCATTTAAAGGAACAATGCCAGATACAATAGGGGTCAAGGCCAAGGCCCGCAGACTCTGAGGCCTTAGAGAACAGGGAGTCAGATCAGGCTCTTTGGGTGTGAAGATGCCAGAGGTAGCAGTAAAGTTAACATGTAAGTGGACGCTTTCAGCAATCTTCTGGCCTAGAAGATTTTAGAGTAAAGAAAGTTTTAAATAGGGACTTTTCTCCTAGAATTACTCAAAGATAGAACTTATTCAAAGACTGTATCTCAGGCAGAGATTCCACCAAACTATCTAAGCTGTCCCCTTCAAAATACACTGGTAAGAAGAGGATTTGGTGGGGAGGTGAGAGGGAGGGTAATGGTAAAGGTGATGTAAAGGATCAAAGCAGTTTTCTTTGGTTTTGTACACAAAAATAAAGGAACTGCCCATGCCAAGGAGGACTTGAGAATATGGCTCCTATTGCTATTAAGAGACTGATGTAAACAAATTGCTAATTCATGACTATGTTATTTACTGAGCCTGCCAAACGCACCCTAAGTTTCCTGCCCAGTATGACCTGGACACACCAGCAAGCCCTTACCTCTTCTTCGTTCTCGTCTTCACTGTCTGCAATACTCCCGCGATCACTGCCTACTGAACCTTCTGGTTAGAAGAAAGATAAAGGTTATAGCCAATATTCATAAGGAAACATTCTTAATTTCTTCTCAGGATCACAAACCACCATACATCTTCTGACAAAACCATCAAAAGATTTTGATAAAACCATCCATACTCATTCACTGGAATTAAAAGTATCTTCACTATATTGAGGAATGGATCATTTACATAGGCTCAAAGTATTTCCCCACAGGATATTTATTAATTACAAAAAAAATATATTAGTTACAAACAAAAAAACTGGCTTATGCTCTCTGAAGATGTCAAGGTTGTGAAAAGCAAAAAAAGGCTGAGAAATGGTATCAAACTAAAAGACTAGAGAGATTTGACAACTAAATGCAGTGAGTAGATTGGATTTTGAACCAGAGAAAGAGACTGTAAAGGACATTACTGGGACAACTGGAAAAATCTGAGTATGACTAAGGATTAGCTAGTATTAAATCCAGTAAAATTTCCTAACTTTGATGATTATACTTCTTGTCACTGTTGTTGGAAACCTATCAATTGGTGACTTTATTTCATATAAAAGTTACTATGGGAAGAGGTTAGAAAGATGGTAATGATAACCCTATATGCAAAACAGAAAAAGAGACACAGAAGTACAGAACAGACTTTTGAACTCTGTGGGAGAAGGTGAGGGTGGGATGTTTCGAAAGAACAGCATGTATATTATCTATGGTGAAACAGATCACCAGCCCAGGTGGGATGCATGAGTCAAGTGCTCGGGCCTGGTGCACTGGGAAGACCCAGAGGAATCGGATGGAGAGGGAGGTGGGAGGGGGGATTGGGATGGGGAATACGTGTAACTCTATGGCTGATTCATATCAATGTATGACAAAACCCACTGGGGGGGGAAAAAAAAATCTAGCTGCTATTGTAGAAAAAAAATAAAAATAAAAAATTTTAAAAAAATTTAAAAAAAAGTCAAGTATAGTTGATTTGTACATTCTTGCCAAGTCTCACAGGATTCAACCACTTGGATTGATTTTTTTCTATTAATAAACAGGATACAAAAATTAAAAGTCTCACATCAAAGCCCAATACACACATCCAACCAAGATGACAGATGGGCAAATGAATATGCAGAATGTGCAACTAAATAAGAGAAAGTTCTTATTCTTAGAAAATACACAAAGAAATACAGCTGTTCCTCAAGGGATAGGTTCCAGGACCCCCTTTCCCCAACACACACACATACACAGACACAAACACACACACAGACACCAAGATGGCATAGTATCCACGTATAACCCACATCCTTCTCCTGTATACAACCTTAACTCATCTCCAGATTACTTATAATACCTAACACAATGTAAACGCTATGTAAACAGTTGCCTATGCATCATAGCAACTATTTGCTTTTGGGACTTTCTGTAATTTTTTATTCCCAAATACTTTCTATTCAGGTTGGTTAAATACATAGATGCAAAACCCATGGAGATGAACTGCCAACCATATACACGAGGAAGGCAGCATGATGTCTCCTAAGTAGGTTCAGGAAAAAGTAATACTATGTATATATACAGAGAATGATACACAAGTATGGTAAAATATTCACAAATGGTAACCTGGGTAAAGGGTATGTGAGAGTTCCTTGTCCTAGTCTTGTAACTTTAAGACTTTAAAGTGAAGTTTGAAATTATTTTTAAATAAAAAGTTAAGCTATAAATGTTAAAAGCAACAAAAACATGTAGTGCAAAAGTGTACCTTCACTAGAAAGCTCTCCAAGACCTACATCTTCCTGCTCCATGAATAGCTTTGACCCAATTAAATAAGGTAAAGGACGGTCAATGTACAGATCCTGTAAACAATGAAAGGGAATAAGCAGTTAAATATTTAAGTTAAAATAAAATTAGGTATTCCATTTGACATCCTGTTCCATCTGACTACCCCCAAAAAGTTACATAATAAAAGAGAATAAGAAACACAGCAGGATTTTTTTCTTAATCACTGATTTTAAAAAAGTTAAATCCTAGGTAAAGATAGAAAAGTAAAGCTGATTCATAGAGACTTTCCCTTCTCAAGTGCCTAATTATATTAACAAAAATGGCAAACACTTGTAAAATGTTTACCAGCAGTAACTGAACAAGGAAAGGGGCACAACTTCATAGCAACATGCCCAAGAGGAGGAGGACCAAGGAAAGAAACGGGAAATCCTGACAAGCTTTGATGATGGTGACCTATCTTTCTCCCCTGAAAAGCAACGTGATGAGCAAAAATCAACCAATCAACCACTCTTGAGAATCAAGTCCTAAATCTGGAGAAGCACACGGAGGAAATAACACAGATAAGTTAGGTAGGTAGTGGGACGTGCAGACAAACAGGGCACAAGGCACAAAGGAAGAGAATGGAGAAGGCCTCCTCCACGCTTCGTCGGAGCAGAGAGGCAGGAGCACAGATACAAAACATGGGCTAGACGAAAAGAAACAGATCTTTACCATCGAATATCAGCTACCTACAGGGCAAATATCTACAGTCAACATAATTAACTAAAGGAATGCTTCCAACAGACTGGTAAGAACCTACCCAGGAGAGAGAGGGGAAAAAAAAAAAGAAAATAATAATAATACCCCTCAGAGGTTCACACAGTAGAATTTAGAGAAGTGAAGTTGGTAAAATAAGATCAGAAGATCAAAAAAGAAAAAAAAAATCAGAAGATCAAAAAACAGAATAAAACGAAGTACACTGTCTATAGGTACATGTTAGAGATTCTTCCATTTCAGGCCATCGCAAACATCAAAAATTTAAAGCCAAGAAAGCACTCCACCCTGGAGGCATGGTCCTTTGGCTTTAACAACTCTTCCCTATAAAAAAGACCTTGGGGACAGAAGAGAACAGTTCTGTCCTTGGAAAATGACAGAAAGTTTAGGAAGGTTAATGTAAAGGTCAAAAATACAGCAAAAACTAATTTAGTGCAAAGAAATCAAAGTGCTAACTGGGCTGACTGTTCACTGACTCAGAAGGCTTGATCCCATGTCTTTCTATAACAGAAAAACTGGTGAGAGACTTGGAAGGAGGAAATGTGACCCAGGCAATACATTTCCCAAGGTCTGCCCTGTGTGTTAGTCACTCAGTCGTGTCCAGTTCTTTGCAACTCCATGGACTGTAGCCCCCCCAGGTCTGTCCATGCATTCACCAGGCAAGAATACTGGAGTGGGTGGCCATGCCCTTCTCCAGGGGATCTTCCCAACCCAGAGACTGAAGCCCAGTCTCCTGCACTGCAGGCATTCTCTACTGCGTGAGCTACCAGGGAAGCCCTGCTGCTGACTTCTAAATCCCTACAGTGAAAAAGCAAAATGACGACAGCGTATCATTAAAGGATCAGCCCCAGCTCGGCAGGGCGCTGTAAGCTCAAACTGGAAGAGAATGTTCAGTGAATACATGATTAGAAGAGACTGGTTTTGCAGCATGCTTCAATTCACAAAGCACTGATGTGTCACAAGGACTCTTAGAATCAGTAAGGCAAACTCTTGTGTTTACTACTGAGCCAACCTGAGAGGAAGTAACAGCAAAGCAATAAGCACCTGCTAAGCCAACAATCTCTTCAAGAACACTCACAGCAGGTTTATTCATATTGGCTAAAACCTGGAACAACCCACATGTCTTTTTTTTTTTTTTTTTAGTTGGAGGCTAATTATAATATTGTAGTGATTTTTGCCATACCCCACATGTCTCTTAACACTTCTGAGGTCCCTCTTTGTGCAAGCTGCACAATGTCAGTTTCCCAACAACCCCTGCCTCTCATGAGCCTCCTCATCCTTCGAAACCCAATTCAAATCTCATCTTCACCCCAATTTCTCCAGCGAGAAGTCAAAGCACTTATGATGGTGACTTTTGTAACTGCCTCCTTTCTCTGACCATCTGGTATGGCTGTAACAAGCATCTTGACAGTAGGAATGAAGCCCTGCATCTTCGTACTCCCCCAACTTGGCATGCTAGCACCTAATAAGTGCTCAGCCGATGCTCCTGTACTGCAACCCTCTGACTGATGGAGTCAATATGAGAGCACCAAGTGACATCCTCACTTCTGAGACGTGAAGGCCACATCTTAACAATTCTGCACCCAAGTAAAGGACCCAGATCACAACAGGTATAACAATAAATATTACAGTTGAATGTCTTTACCTTTGGCTCAAGGATCAATTCCATCCGCTCATTAGCATCATCTTCTTCAGAGTCTGAGTTTCCTGCTTTTATATCTAGTTGCTCAAATGCACTGTCCAACACTTGTAAACCGTAGTTCACAGCCTCCTGGACTTTAGGAATCAGATCTACTTCTTTCTGTTCCCGGGTCTTTTCCTAGGAAAAAGTAATTTTCAGTAAGATCTCCAGTATATTGATACCACCCTAATAAAACACTGAGAATGTTCACTGAAGCTAGACTCGTGCTCAAAAACAAACAAAATCAAAAAAACTTAATTAAAAACGTTGTTGTTAACCATTTACAATGTTAAACAGTTAAAAATGTTGAAAGTCAAAGATTTTGCTGAATGCCTCAGCACAGACTTTGGAGTGTTAAGTCCCAAATGTGTCTAAGGATTGAACACACACCAAACTACAGAAGGTTCTGGAGCTCCAGGTTCATCATTTACAAAAACAAAAGCACAATGGTGTGATGGTTCAGCCTCTATAGACTATGTAAAATTACCCTACAACAATGAATAGCACAACACAAGATATTAAGGGGCACCTTCCCTCCCTGCATCTGAAAAAAAGAAGGGCCTAGAATTTTAGCTGTGCCATGGTTATATCCCACTAACCTTGGTTAATGGTCCTTAGCACAATTTTAGAGTTTAAGACTTAGGAGAAAATACTCCAGGCAGAGATGTCATTTTCCAATTACAGTTAAAAAAATAACTTAACAATTACATTTTATAAACTTGTTTCAAACCAAGAGAGAGTCAGTTTCATCTCTAATCTATTCTGTACGTTACCCTAGAACAATGCCCCCCACCTCGACAAAACTTTGAACACAACACCAACCTGCTGAAAATATTCCACACATCTCCACTTCCTGTAACAGCAGCTCTCACACACTCAACTGTGTCATCAGTTGTAGGAAGTATTGCAGAATACATTTAGTGTCATTTCCTCTCCTCACAAATATTCTACAAGTTGATATATAATTACAGAAACAAACAAACCATACAGTTTTTCCGTTTGTTTTTCTGGCACACCATGTGGCATGTGGGACCTTAGTTCCCCAACTAGTGACCAAACCTGTGCCCCCTACACTGGGAGAGTGGCATCTTAAGCACTGGACCCAGGGTAATCCCCAGACAGTGCTGTTTTGAAAGCCAAAAGGGAAAACCTGAGGAGTGTTTTATACTTCTACCTCAAGTGCAGAAGTCTTTCTAATTTACCTTTTTTGCTTTGGCTGCATCTTTTATGCACTCTGGTATGTTTGATTCTAAGTTAAATAGCTAACACCATACTAAGTGTGCAAAAACATGCTTGTGGATTTTTTAAAGATAATTCACTAAATAGCTATCACTTTAAACTGAACCTGGACTTGGTTCAGTTACTACTACACTTAAAACAGTTTAGCAAATCTATTGAAAATAAAACTTTTTTTAATAAATTTTTAAAGGCTAGAAATAGGCAAAACTGTAGCTGGTTTCTAGTACCCTTTCTTAGTCTAACACTTTCATATGTTACAAGTAGTATGGTTTTCTTCTTACTTTCATTTTTAAACTGGTAGTAATAAGAAGCAAAGCAGTCATGAAATGACAGGGATACACAATCTTCAAAAAACTCACCACCTACTGCCCAGTATGGCCCGTTTTGGTTTTTTTTTTTAAATAACCCTCAAGGTAAAAAAGTTTTTACATTTTTAAAGGAAGAAGGGGAAGGGATAGGAGAGGAAGAAAAGAAGAAAAAGAAGCAAAGGATAGAGATCAATGCGGCCAGTGAACAAAATATTTCTTACCTGGTCCTTTACAGAAAATCTCTACATACCTCTGCTCTACTCTTAAGCCAGAAATCAAGAACTTAATCTATACATTTCTTAATACAATAGATTTCAGAAATAAACAAGTTCAAGTGTTGAGCTGTCAAAAGCAGCTTCTCCCATTTCTCCCAAAGTCCATCTCCCTGCCCCACTCTCCCTCCAGCACCATATCACAAATCACTACTTTTCTTCTCTAGAGGAGCCCAAGAGAAGAATGATTCAAAGCAAGTACCTGTTCTGGTTTTTCTGCCTCAGTCTTGAGCACCGGCTCCTCCACTTCCTCATCATATACACGCTAAACATGGAGGCAAAGTTCAGCTTTTAGTCAAAACAGCATTTGGAATCAATCACAATGTAAGAATTCAATATACAGTTTAAAAAAGACAAAGACAAGACGAAATGATTATTCAAGAAATGGCTGAGGCCAAAGCAGAGTAGACAACTTTCCCAAAATTAAGTTTAAAGAAAAGACACAAAAGACTAGGAAACATTAAAAAAAAAAAAAACTTTCAATCTTATGGTTGACCAAAGTCACAAAATTAAAAAGAAGCCAATGTTCCACATTTTCTTGTTTAATCTAACACAGTGCTGACAGGGCACTGATCCAGGCACTCAAACGTGAGGCTCTGAGCATGTCAAGTGGTAAAACTTACCCACTGGGTGTAAGAGTTTTTACATTTTATACAGTAGAAACCATGAAGGTAAGTTATTTTTATCCCGTTGCTTAAAATGGTTGATACATTTTTATTATCTCATTTATAAGAAAATAGATAGGCCAAGTCCACCACTGATTTGCCAGAAGACCAGTCATGGGACTCACCCATACAGCTTGGACAGGTGGCTTCTCTTTTCCAATATAGAGCCATCATTCTGGCAACTCATTGTGATTTCCTTTTTAACTATTTATTGCTGTTTAAACTCCCAAAGCAAAACATTCTCATTATAAATAGTGCAGTGATAAAAATGTTCTAGAATTAGATACTGGTAATGGCTACAAAACTTTAAGAATACACTAACACCTACTGCCTTCTATACTTTTAAAAGGGAGTATTTTATTGGTATGTAAACTACATGTCAATCAAAATTAAAATGTCAATATAAAGAGAGTTGCAGAAGAGATGTATTTAAAAATAATTCCATCCCTACCTCCAACCTAATCCTCAGAATAACTAATATAGTCTGGTACGTGCTCCTCTTTGTTTCCCAAGGCTCTTACACAAATTTATACGGACATATGCACATATTCAGAGTTTTCTGCCCTTCCAGCTTTTAAACAAAAATGCATTTATACGACACATATCCTTCTGCCCCACTTTTTCAGTTGATGTTCTCATAAACCACTTTCTAGGTCAATGCATATAGATTTGACTCAATTGTTTTTATATCTACATAATATTTTATGGTATGAAGCTGACTATAGTTAGTTCAAGAATTTTCTATTAGAGAACATCAAGGACATTTCCAGTTTTTGCTAGTGCAAACCAGCTACTGTAAATATATATGAAACTCTTAGGCCATGGATCATTTAAATCTACAGGCTTCTCAAAAACAGGATTGCCAAGCCAAAGGACAAAACTCTTTTTTACTCTTAAGAGCTTCTTCTAGATTTCTGTGTGGAACAACTCTCACTGTCATCACAACACATTCAAGTGCCCACTTTCCAGACCTTTGCCAGCAGTGGAACGATGTTGTCCATCTTTTCAAAATAACTATCAATCCGATTAGACAATGTTCATATCTTCTAACCCAAGATCAATGTGATTAAACGGTGTTATTTTTAAATGTTCACATCTTCTAACCCAAGAATTCTACTTCTTGAAATTTAGTTCTAAGAAAACTAAATACAAGCAGTAAGATGCTCATGGCATCAGATTTACATTTAAAGTCACAAACACCAAATCTGTAACTCTCTGCAATTCCAATCAAAATACTACTAGATTTTCTGGGGAAATTAGCAAGATAATCCTCAAATTCACAGAAGTAAAAAAGCCACGGATAACCATGAAAATTATGAATAAAAAGAAGTCACAGAAAAAAAAAAGAAGTCACAGAGATTTGCCCTATTAAGACTTATTAGAAATCTCTGGTATTTAAGATTGTGATACTTACTACAGCAGATAAAGATAGTAAAAGACAGAGGTAAGAGAAAGACTCACAATTACATGTAAGCCTATTTATATTTACAAAAACACACATTCATACATATGTCACTGAGGAAAAGAACTACATAATAAAAGTTATCTATATGGAAAAGAAACAAATGAGATCCCTACCTCATATTACATACTCCTGTACCAATATACATCCAAAGACCATATATATATTCTCCACATAAGAAGAGTAAAAAGACAGCAAAACAAACGAGCCCACACCCAAAATATTTACAGTTAAGGAAAAAAAATATTAAAATCTATTAATACAAGGTAGTGCACATTATTAGCATTTGTGGGTATTATCTGTTCTTTCTGAGATACACAAAATATTTTATCTTTAAAAGTTTGTATGGGGGATTGTTAAATAATGGTAGCCATAAAATGAAATAGAAACAGAAATTAAGTTCAGTAAATCTTACAGATGTGTTAAAATGCTTATAAAATAATATGCTAACATTAAGAAAAATGCAGGCTGCAAATACATACATACAGAAAAGGTTAAAGTTATATACATACATATGATTAGAAAAAAAATATGCCAAAATATTCAGTGGCTCGTTAATTTGGGGTGGTAGAATTATAGTTGACTTCTGTAGTTTAAATTTTTTCACATTTTAATACTTTATATATATATATAATCTCCTACTGTAAGTGTCCATTATTTTCACAACAAAAAAGGAAAAAACTTAAAGTCCAATGTCTGCATGGGAATGAACTTAGAATATGCATGTCAATATGTTGAGAGGCTCTTCTTTAGCATCTGAAATTTCAGATGCTGCTTCTTTTTCCATATTAAAAAAAAAAAAAATCATTCTACAAAGACCAGAAATTAGGGGAGTAATTTTCAAAGGCATGAACAAAAAATGGCAAATAAATCTTAAAATTGAGACTTTAAGACAAGACAGCTGCCAAGGTTACTTCAGACTTTAAATAGCAAGACCATTTAACTTAAAAGAATGAGCTTCAAGCTTAGGTCTGAATAGCACCAATACCCTCCTTTTTCTCCTGCCATATCGACAGATGTAGAATTACAATCATAGGAAGTGCTATGAAAGAAGTCATTAATTAGGTCACTCAATGTTTCAGGACAAAATTCCTAAAGGAACTGATTAATGAAGCTGTAAGAATTGTATTCCCTACTGATAACGCATTGATGCACTGGTCACTTAATTAGCATTTCTCCTCCTTCAGAATCCCCTAGTGAGCCTTTAACTAAAGGTACTAATTTTTCTTGCCCTAAAGAGTCTTGATTGCTCTTCGGTTTCACTAACTCTATAATGCAGTTTGCACTCTATTAGCTGCCTCTGAGGTCAGTTACTAAAACCCAGAAACCGATTACTTTGTGTATCTTTCCAATAAACTACCATGAAACTAGATGGCACCATCATTTAAGACAGAATTGTAGTATGACAAAACCCACTGAAATGTTGTGAAGTAATTGGCCTCCAACTAATAAAAAAAAAAGAAAAAATAAATTAAAAAAAAAAAGAATTGTAATACATGAGTCCTGATGTCAGGGCTTGAAGAAAACAATTTGCAAAGCCAAATCACTGCCAAATGTATTATCAGCAGGTAGATTCCTTCAGAGTTTGATTAAGTGTTAGCCATCCTTTTAACAACATGATGATTTACCACTAAAGCAAAGAACATGAAACATATGGCATTATAGGGAGGTCTGGGAAGCAGTTCAAGTTGGCAGTGGCCACAAGCACATCTAGAGGGAAATTTGGCTGCAGATTGGAAGGGGACGAAGCACAAGACAAAGGAGACAGAGAGACGGATGGAGGGAATCCAAGAAGTGAACAGAAATAATGAACTATTATCAAAAAATAATCAACAAAAACAAAAAGTAAACAAAAAAACCTCCCACAAAAATTGGATTATCAGAAACTAAGAAAACTTGAAAAGAAGAGCTGGGGAAAGAGAAGACCTGAAGTTAATGATTCAGAAAAAGCAGCTTATAATGCCCATTTCCCCAAAAGTATCAGTCAGTACTAAGCCAGTATCAATGTGCTACAGGCACATCAGGTACAAAAGAAGGCTCCCAATTCTATTCCTTGCCCTGCCTAGGGCTGCAAGACTGACTGCTGAGAAAAGCTAAGCACCTGATCCAGCAAGAAAGGTACAGAATGAAAGCAACAGATATACTTAAAAGGACACAGAATTCAGCGTGATGAAAAAGTGATGGGACTACACACACTACTAAAGTAGAGATGAGAGTCCAGTTTACAGGACTCTTCCAATAGGAACAATGCTCAGGACCAAGCATGGATGTTCTGTGCAGATGACCAGAAAACAACTACAGATTTAACTAGAATATCTGCTGTATCTTAAATTACAGGCAAAGAGTTATTTAAAATCTTTTTAAGATCTTTATTTTACACACAGGTTCCCCCAAAAGCCCAGTAGTGGCATTTCAACCTGAATTACTAAAAATGTACAAACATGCTGTGTAAGATATCTGCATGACAATATTTAGTCTCAACAATCCTAAATCTTCATATAATCTTGCAATTTTCAAAATCATTTTCATTATTTTGTATCTAACAGTCTCAGGAGATAGCCTAATTTAATAATCCTCTTTTCACAATATAACTAACACTGATACTTAGAAAGTTAGTCACCCTAGGAGAAACACAGGTCAGTTTAACTAAGCTTCCTCTCCATCCTCTAGAATAATCTCCCCTACAGTCATGGAGCTCCAGTCACATTTTATTCCTTTTTGTTCTGGAATAACACTACTAAGAAGGGGCTCTAGTTTATCTATGTGTTCCTAGAACCTAAAACTTTGAAACTTGATAAACAGACAAAATTGCACTTGGGTTAAGTGCAAAAATCTGTTTAGAGTTCATTTCATGACACAGGTTCAGCCAGCATCACAAAGCATTAGTTCAAATTTTCCAAGCAGACACACACATGCTTTTAATATAACTTAACAGAACATAATGCATACAATTAATAACATGCTGGTGCCCAGAGGATCAGATCAGGTTTATGACTTTCCTTATAGAGGATAAGGCGGCTTGCTGGAGGGCCATACAATTTACCAAAACTGCTGACAACTCCAGAATTAACAATTGATGAAAACGTTGGAATATGAGGAAATTTTTATCATTAGGTTTTCTCAAAGGCTTGGAAAAAAGTAAACTTTACTAATAAAAAGGGAGAGAACATCAATTACCGAGAAGTACTACTTACACCAAAATTTAAGAAAACCTAACAATAGGTCACTTAATATCACAGTGAGTACTGCTCCTTCTAACAGTATTATTTCTTTAAAAATCGGATATAACTAAGTAACTCACGTTTTCAATGAACTGGGTATTAGACAGCATAAGGAAGTCATTGAAGACATTATGCAGGCGGCAATCTGTGGCTTTAGTCTCCCGAATTAGTCCATCCACTTGTTTCTTGATTTCATGAGTCCCAGAGATAGTCTGCTGTGAAAATTCCTGTAGAAACTGCAGTAGCTATTTAAAAAACAAACATATACAGTAGTATCAATATGCATCTATTACATGCATCTATTCTGCATGTCAAAACAGAAAAGAAGCCATTTTCTTTCACCTTTGTGTGTCTGTGTGCTGGAATGGAAAAGGGATGCAGCTTTTGACAGTACCAAGACCAAGTAGCATAGAAAAACATAAATAAAGCTCATCAAAACAGTGGCAGTGAGTCAATGGATACTTCCTATCTCGTTTCTGCAGAAATTTTAAGGTGCTGTTTGGTTGTCATTCCACAGGGATCACAGACGAAAGGCAAAATAACTATTCATCCAAAAATCCTATTCAAATGGGACTTTGGAATCACGGCTCTGAGCTTATCGGGTCCCAGGCCTAAGGTGTCTTACTCAACGATATTCATATACTGGTTGTCTCCCATCCCACTCAGTCCAGGTCTCAACAGGGAGTCGCCTATGAGATGCCACTGTAATTCTGCGGCGTGGTGGAAGCCTAACTCTCCGCTCAGGATGGAGCTGGCGCCTGGCTAAAAAAAACCAAACAAGGGGAAAAAACAAAAAACAAGGAAGAGAACACCCTGCGATGGGCGGCAGTCCGAGTAGGACACTCGAGAGCTGAAGTCATCCGGCCGGCATCCGCCCAAGTGCCTGAGGACTGCCACCAGGAAGTTTTCGAGAGCAAGAAGGGATGTTATTTAGTCCACGAGAGACAGAGCGGGATCGACTGGGTAGAGGGACTGAGACTGATGTCCTCCCACTCGCAGGCCGCGCATCACCCCCACACGGGCCGCCCCCCTCTCCCGTCCCGGGTCCCGTCTCTCACGCCCGCGTCGGCCGCCAGCGACCAGCTCTGGCTGCTCCTGCGGATCTCCTCCACCGACCAGGGACGCTCCCACACGGGCTCGGACGCCGGCGCTCGCTCCTGGTCGGGGGTGGTCCGGTTCATCTGCAGCGGGAAGGACGAGAAGAGGAGCTGAGCTCCGGGGAGGCGGCGGACGCGGCCCAGCCCTAACCCAGAGCGCCGCCCTCACCATCCCAGCTGTGCAGTTTGGTGGGCTCCGAAGCCGCAGGGCCGCACCCGCTGAGCCCCCACAGTCTCCGGAAGCCTAGCCCCCAGCAGTGCGGCGCTGGCACGTGACCAACCTCACGTGACCAGAGCGCCCCGTGACCTGCCCCTCACGTGACCGGATGTGGGGGGTGCCGCTGAAGGGAGGCTGGGCCAGCTGGCTGAGGATGAGTGATAAGAGACCTGTAGTCACGTGGATGGATCTAGCGATGATCCTACTGAAGAAACTAAGTGAAAAGGAGAAAGGCAAATATCACTTACATGCAGAAACTATATGTGAAATGAGACAAATGAACTGTATGTGAAACAGACTCGCAAATGTAGAGAATAAACTTGTGGTTGTCAAAGGGATGGAGCGATCAGGGGAGGAATGGATTGGGAGTTTGGGGTTAGCAGATGCAAACTATTACATATTTAACGGATAAATATGTCCTAGGAAACTATGTTCAATATCCTATGGTAAATCGTAATGGAAAAAAATATGAAAAAGAATGTATATGTGTATAACCATCACTTTGGTGTACAGCAGAAATTGAAACACTGTAAATCAACTATACATTAATAAAATAATTTTTTAAAATCTATTTCACTTTAGAAAAGGGAAAAAAAAAAAAAGGCAGAAGACTGCGGAAGCCAGGGGGCGCTGAAGGGGTGCGTGAGTCAAGTTGAGCTTCCGCTGAAGGGCCCGAGTGACCGGCGCGAAAATAGTCCGGAAGTATGCAGGGAACCAGGTGTGTTCAGAGGGGAGCCAAAAGGATCTTGGAAGACCCATACAAGGAGCTTTAAACGTCTGGAGGTGTGTGCAAAAGAAGAGCTCGCGGCTGCTGCCCTTTTTTCTTGCTACATCTCCGCTGACTGTCACTGGATCAGCACACAGAAACCCAGATTTACTGGAGATTGATCTCTCTCGTTATCATCGTGCTTTTAAGGACATGCTCGGTTTCAACTCCCTGGGTAGGGCCTCCTTAAAATCCTTTACTCCCTAAATCCTATACTCCGTGGGCAGTGCCCTCAGATTCAAGTCCAAATTTCTCGTATGACAGGGAAAATCCATTTGTAATCTGACCCCTGCTTTGCAGTCTACCAACCTCCTGGCCATTCCTTCACATTCATTTAAAATATTTTTAATAAATAAAACCACTTTAGAATTTGGTTGGTAAAACTGGGGTGAGCCAATTACCAAACTTACATCTCCTCTAACATCATCATGGACAACTTCATTGGGCACATGGATGAGCTTGGCCTCAATATGCCTTAATAACCTTAATCTGCATTCCAATTCTCGGGGCCCCTGAATTACCCACACTGTGGACCTTATCAGCTGAAACTTCTTGACTTCTCAGTGTGGCCTGTAATAGAGCTGCCCCTTAAACTCCCAAGTCCCTCTTTTATTCCCTGGTCTTTTCTCAACTAACCTAAGTCTCTCAGTGCCCCACCACGCCTTTCACCCTCTCTGCTTTATTTCCTTGCTTCTTCTGCCTAGAGCTCATGATATTAGCCTTCAACTTCTCTTGACAGTCCATTAATAGCCTCACTTCATAGTTTTGACACATGGTCCCTGCTACCTCCTAGCTTTGAATCAGTCCAACTATGCCCTTTCTCCTTCCTGACACCTAGGTTCCTGAAGGAAATCACTACAATTTCATATTCTGCAAACTTAGCTGACCCCTCAGCACTGGTTAACAGTTCTTTTACTTATACTTGATCCATGTACTTAACCTTGATTAGATCTCTTCCGTAACTTTACCATGAGGTTCAAACTGTCCACTCTATTTGCCTCTGCCAGAGAAAACAGACTTCCACTTGCATTTCAACTTAAGATGTTTCTATGTCTACACGTTCTGCATCCCATACAGTTTTTTTTTCTTTGCACGTAACAGAATATGACTGGGAAACTCAAACAAAACAGAATTGGGGTTGGAGAAAGATATTGCAGAGCTCACTGAACTTAAGGAAAGCCAAGCAGACACTGGTCTTGGGAAGACCATAAATCAGAGGAACTTGGGACAGTCTCCTCTGAGTTACCACCATCAGAAGAACTCAGTTTCAGTCATCTCCCTTCTTGGTTTTTGCCTCTGAATTTCACATTCCTGAGATAAGTAGAATCTCATTAGCTTCCCCTGGATCACATTCCCACTTCCCTAGTTGGTTCTTCTACCAAGATCATATAGAATGGAGAGAAAGTGAAGTGAAGTCGCTCAGTAATGTCCAACTCTTTGCGACCCCATGGGCTGTAGCCTACCAGGCTCTTCTGTCCTTGAGATTCTCCAGGCAAGAATACTGCAGTGGGTTGCCATTGCCTTCTCCAGGGGATCTTCCCGACCCAGGGATTGAACCCAGGTCTCCCGCCTCTGAGCCACCAGGGAAGCCCTAGAATGGAGAGAAGTAGTCCTCAAATGAAAATTTGGGACTGTTACCAAAAGCAGAAAGAAGGGGGATTCCCAGGTGGCGCTAGTGGTAAAGAATCTGCCGACCAACGCAGGAGATGCTGGTTCAGTCTTGATTGGAAAGATCCCCTGGAGTAGGAAATGGCAACACCCACCAGTATTCTTGCCTGGAAAATCCCATTGACAGAAGATTCTGATGTGCTACAGTCCATGGAGCTGCATAGAGTCAGACACGTGTGAACGTGCATGCACACAAGCCTATGATTAAAAAAAAAATGCTGCAAAAAGTAGGAAGAAGGGATGCTTGGCAAGCAAAAGAAACAGACTACAAACTGCCTAGCTCCTTGCTTCAAGTCTCTGGAAATGTCAACCCCTTTTTGCCCAAGGCCAGTAACCACCATGTTCTTGATTGAGCCTTCCCTGCTTTCCCTGGGATGGTGCTGCTTTGAACTCCCCTTCCTGTGTGTTCATTCTTACTGTCTTTACTGGTATTCCTTCACATGTTTAATGAGTCATGTTTTGTATTGAATTTATTCATGTTAAAGAGATCTTGTACTGTAATAACCATGCATGAAAATTCACATAAATCTACCTATCATACAGGTGACCCTCTTGCTATCCTTACATGATTAAAATTGTCAACCATTGAAAATCCTAGAGGAATTTCCTGTAAGGATATTTGTGAAGTTAAGTGTATCAGGGGAGATTTCAGACCCAAAACCCTAATCTGAGTTTCTCTGAGTTAATCTGATTTTCTGTCCTAAGGTGTCTCCGCGGGGATCTTGCTAAAATGCGGATTCTAAATGAACAGGTATGAGATGGGGCCTGAGACATTGTATTTCTGACAAGTTCCCAGGTGATGCCCAGACTCCTCAAACTAAAGAGTGTTGGAGTAAAGAGCCAGGCTAAGAGCTCCCCGGTGAGCAGTACAGCTCCATGGCCAACCTTGTCAGCCAGTGTGTCTCTGTGCCATATGAGAAGTCTCTAAGAAAGGTTGTCATAGAGAAGAGAGGCCAAGTCTTGCTTTGGGAGGCTCCCATGGAAGCCAGGAACTGGGCCCTACAATTTATGTAGAGTATCTTCGGTGGGAGTGCAATGTATTAGGGTTAAACTCTTTGGATGGTAGTGAAAGAAAATTGCTTAGGCTTAGAAACTGAAGTAGCCCTCACTTGAACTATTGGCTTTAGGGAGGCCCAGACATTGAAGGACTCCCCACACTTTCCTTGCAGCCCCCTGGACCACTGGACCACAGGGGAGAAGGAGAGGGATCTTCCCAGTCATTGTCCCAGGCACCAAGCCAATTCAAATTTAGGGAATCAAGTATTAATGATGTTTATACACCAGGAACTTTGAGATTCTAGTAAATTAAGTAACCAGTAACCACTACATTAGGAACTTCAAAGGAGAGAAAGAAATAGAACCAGTGGTACTGAGAGAATCAATTCCTAGGTAGGTTGATAAGAAGTCCAGGGTCCCCAAGGAGGAGAAAGGAGTCCAGAGCCCTTGAGAAGGAGAAAGGAGTCTGAGGTTCTCCAGGAGAAAAGTACAAACATTTTCTTCTACATTGTTTTGTCTTAGTCAATATAACAATGTATCTTACTCAAGGACATGTTTCTCCTTAAGGAGGTTTTCTGACTAATCTTGTTATCTTAAGACATATGTTGTGGGAGTGGGTCTGGTAAAACCTTTCTATTGTTAGCTCTAATCTTGTTAATTTAAGAAGTGTGTTGTGGGAGTGGGCCTGGTAAAAGTATATACGGCCTTGATAAGCCTAGTGAGTGGGGACACTGCTTCTGTCCCCCTTCTGATGTCTATGTTAGAAGCTTTCTCTGTCCCATTTTATACTTTAATAAAACTCTGCTACATGAAAGCTCTTGAGTGATCAATCCTGGTCCCTGGTCCCTAAGCTAAATCTTCTTCGGAGATTAGGAATCCGACATCATTCACCCTAAGCTATCAGTACAATACAACTAACAATACTGTAAAAATTCAAAATGTAAATTCCAAATAGATTCTGCAAATTATGACTTAATACTGGGGTTTCAGAATATGGATATAGTTCTGAGGGCTGTGGGGGTAGAGAGGAAATACTTTAGACTTTGCAGTATGAAATTTGAATTTAATGTTCTCATAATTATTTTATTTCTACAACAGCATCATTTTAGAAGAGCTCTAATTAAATTTTCCAGGTTGCCAAACAGAAGGATTTATAAGCAATTGATTGGAAATAAGGGACAAATTTAAAGTAGCAAAATGCATAAGCCTGATACTAATTAGTGGCGTAAAGAGTTATTCTGAGTGTGTTTCAAGCTTCTCACTGCTCAAGTGGAGAGAATTTCCCTTTTCTTGATATTATATGTTAGAGCTCGGAAAGTGGATAGCTCAAGAGAGGTCACAGAAAAGCTTTAATAGTCTAGAAACTATTGGGTTGGTTTCATTGTGTCACTGAAACCTTACCTGAAGTATAATTTTTCCAGCCTGCCTATATAAAAGACAACTTTCCCATACACACACACACACACTCACAGACATACACATACACACACACGGCTTTGCTTAGCAAGGAGCTAGTAACCTGCATATTCAAGAGTGGGTGCTACCATCCTTAGTCCACAGCTGAATATGGCGGACAGCTCTCCATCCTTAAGATTCCAGCGTCTGGTGAGTACTGTGGGTAGAAGGGAGGGAGGAGAGAGAGATCATGAATCCTGTTGTGCAAAGGTTGGTAAACCAGTTGTGCCTACACAGCCCACTCCCTGAATGCATAGCTAGTCTAGGTTAGCAGATCTGCCATCTGTGCAAAGGTAAGCGTGTCCAGAAGGAAAAGAACTGTAATCAAACTCATTTAGCAAATAATACACAGATATTTTCTTTGAAAGTAAAATCAGACTTTACAAAGACTAAAGCCCTTGTATGTACCCAACTCCAAACTCTCCCCATAAGCCAACATGTACCACTCACCCTACTCTTCATCTCAGCTCATCCCTCAGCGATGACCTTATCTCTGAGTCTGATGTTTACATTTTCAGAGCTTTTTCTAGGTGTTTAAGTATATGTGTCTACCTATCTATCTTATCTATACATGCAGTATTTGTTTATGTGGTTTTACACATGTAAACTGCTTCCCTGATGGCTCAGTAGTAAAGAACCCATCTGCAATTCAGGGGATGCAAGAGACTTGGGTTCAGTCCCCGGGTCAGGAAGATCCCCTGGAGGAGGAAATGGCACACCACTCTAGTATTCTTGCCTAGAAAATCCCATGGATAGAGGAGCCTGGTGGGATACAGTCCAAAGGGTCACAAAAAATCAAATGCGACTAAGCATGCATGCATGCCTGCACACATGTACACGTATTTTGTACCTTTCATTCTGCATATTTTTATATATTCACAGTATACCTATCCATATTATCAGAAGCTAAATTATTCTTTTTAACTACTGTGAAGTATTCTGCAGTAAGAACATTCTATGGCTTATTTAGTTGTTATCTCACTTATTTAGGTTCTTTCTAATATTTCACTGTTACAAGGCAAGCTGCTAGATATCCTTGACTATGCTTCCTTGCACCTATATGCAAATATTTTGATTTTAATAGATACGCTAAATTGTTCTCCAGCTTGTGCCAAAATACACCCCAATGGTGATCTCTGAGGGTGTAACTGTCCAACTTCCTAACTAACATGTGCTATTATCAAAAGTAAAATATTTGCAATCTGCTCAGTAAAAAACAGCATCTCGGTGCCATATATTTGTATTTCCTTCATAACTGGGGAGTTTGAGCATCTTTTCCTTAGCTTATTGGCAATTTTCATTTTCCTCAAATGGTTTTTTCACACAAATCTCCCATTTTTTTATTCACTTTAAATTTTTTTCTTATTATAGTCAATCATTTGTTTGAATTTAACCATGTTATCTTACTTTACATTTGCTGTTTCCTGTGGTCTCCTTTTATTTCTTTTTTCTCCCCATTCCTGATTTCTGCTGGGTTGATTAAATTTTATTTGTTCCATTTTTTTTCCTCTGCTGGTGTGAAATTTATATTATATATTTCATTGCTATTTTTTTACTCAATTTTTTATATCCACACAGAAAGTTATACTTGCCTAACAAAATCTAAAGTTAGTATGTATATACTCTTCCCAAAGAGGACATTTTCACTTCCTTCTGCTGTTTCCCTTTTCCCCAAATCCTCCGTTGATATCATCCAGAATTCTAATTCTAGATTGTTCTTTTAAACATTTTTGGTAAATTAATATTAACTTAGTCTTAAACTATAGGAATAGCTGGTGAAGTGATTGAGATTACTTTTTTCATACTCCTTTTTCTTCTGGATTCCTTCAGTCTTTCTCCTGTGTAGGTGTACACCTTAAGTACTTGTTTCAGTGAGAATCTGCTAGTGCTGAACTTTCTTAGATGCTGAATGCTTAAAATATGCCTTTTCTGACAAAACCCACTGAAATGTTGTGAAGTAATTAGCCTCCAACTAATAAAAAAAATTTTTTTAAATATGCCTTTTCACCTGTGCTTTTAAGTGATACTATCTCTGAGTGTAGAATTCTAAAATGACAGTGACTTTTCAATAGCTTGTTGAAAATCTTGCCTCATTGTCTTCTTGTATATAGTGTTGCTAATGAAATTGACAATGAAAATCTGATCCTTATTTCTTCAAACCATCTTTCTGCTATGGTAACTTTTAGCATTTTTTCCCTTTATTTTGGTGTGCTGAAACTTCATAGCTTTCTTCACTTCTGGGGAACACTTAGCCATTGATTATATATTTTCTCCTCCTTTCTCTCTCTTCTCTCCCTCTGGAATTCCTAAATGAAAGCTAAAATGTCCTTCTCTGTTCTTTATGTCTCTTAACTTTTTCATTTTCTTTTCTTCTTTTTACTATTCTGCAAGACCCTCTCAACTTAATCCACAGCTGGCTAATTTACACTTTAGTTTGTCTGTTCTGTTATTCAGAATATAATTTGAGCTTTTTCTTTTCAAGAATTTGGGCTTAAATTAGCAACATTTCTAATTGGTTCTTTTTCATAATTCTTTGGTTTTATTTTGCTTTTTAAAAATATCTTTATTAATTTATAATAACAATAATAAATCCATTGCATATCAGCATAAATTACATATTTTATGAAAAATTAAGTATATGTTCACAAAAACAATTTAGTCAGAGTGCATTAGCTTACATTTTTGCAGACCTCTTCAACACCTGGCTTAATAAAACAGTATCTCTTTAGTTGGGTAAATAGGAGAAATAAAAAATGCCAACAGAAATAGTAGTTGACAAATAACATAACTTTCTTAAATCCACTGAATAATAGTCTATGGCTCATAAAGAACCATAAGTTGAACTTGAGGTAACAGTGGAAACTTATTCCAAATTATCAAACACAATGTTCTGCAAGTTTATTTTTCTTTATGGTGCTAAGATACTGAATGAATTTGTTTTAATAATCTATTGATCATGTATAAGATCTTCCATTTGCTCAGTGCCTTCCTCTGACACTGGCACTTCTTGATTGTACACTAATTTTCTGGTTTAGAACTATCCCACCTGATTCAGAATTCAGCAGAATTTCTTTGTGGGTGTAAACTTAGGTTGCCTGAGGCCTTGGCTTCTCTCCTGACTTCCTGTCAATTGTTTTCTTTGGGGACCTCGTTGTTTGTTTCTGTACTCTCAAGTACTGCCTCTTCATGATTTCAAGCTCAGGCATGACCCCAGAGATTTAATTCTTATATCTGTTTTATCATGTATAAGGACAGGGGCTGGAGATGAGTAATTTTCAGGCTATCTTTACTGTAAAATCTTAAATCCCTAAAATATTTTTTAAAAAACATTTTTAAAAAATCTCAGCAAAAGTTTTGCTTTTTACTTAGGGGAGTAGAGAGTATCAGACATTGGCTCAAAGTAGGTATGTGGTTTTGTGAGTGTGTATGTATGCGTTCGCATGCCCATGCTGTGACATTTTAACTTGAAATAATGTTTTAGTGTCAGTACTCTAAATAATTCAATTTAGTTTGTGTAAGTCAATCTGGAATCTCCTGTTTAAAAAAAAAAAAAGGAGGGTTAATATCTATAAGGAATACTTTAAAGGAGTAACTGATAAATAATTCCAAATTTCATGATAATATAATCTGCTTGTTTTTGTTGTGAATACTGTTGCTCAATCCAATAAAATAAAATTCATAGAGCCGGTTCAGGTAGCTCTGTCCTTGTCTCTCATTACAATCTGCAACAGCAATAGTGAGGACTCTCCTCTGAGGTTTGGGCTTAATGCTTAAACTACCGGGCAAATGCAGTGGAAAATATCCTCTCTGCCTTGCCTGTGAATCTTGAGTCCTCTGGCAAAAAGCCACAGGATGGTAACATGATGCTTTGAAACAAGATGTACTTCCTTATAAACTGGGACTGACTGACTGCAGTTTCTCTTCAAATAAATTTTTCTTTATTGAATATAGGAAAAGATTTTATGGATTTTTCTCTGTTGAATATAAGAAATAAAGGTGATCTTACGAATGTCTGTGCATCTAAGCTTTGGAGAAGAGTGTTTTTTAAAGAATTTTTGAGATGTAATCAACATATATTTAGTTTTGGGTGTATGGTATAATGATTTGATATTTGTATATTTTGCAAAATGATCACTACAGTAGGTCTACTTAATCAGCATCACCATACATAGTTACAGATTTTTTTCCCTTGTGATGAGTACTTTTATAATAAGATTTACTCTTGGAAACTTTCAAATATAAAATAAGTATTATTAATTATAGTCACCATGCTGTAAATTACATTTCCATGTCTTTTTTATTTTATAACTGAAAGTTTGTACCTTTTGACTTCCTTCACCCACTTCTCACACCCCTCCAACCTCCACCTCTGGGAACCACCAATGTGTTCATTATAGGTACGAGTTCATTTTGAGGAGGAAGTTTGTTTGCTTGTTTGGATTTGTTTTTGTTTTCCTTTTCCACACTTAAGTGACACTATATTTTATTTGTCTTCCTGGAGAGGAATCTTCATGACCTATTTGGACCCTATGGAGATTAAAAACATCTGTTTAGATAACTTTTATTGTTATCTCTTGCTTCCTTGATTTGTGAATACTGTGCCATCTTCATCTTCTTTTTCTCATCTTCTCTTTTGCCATCTGGGCCCAAGTTCCCATCTGGTCTTTGTTTCTTCTTCTTTTCTGACCATATGTGAACCAGAAAAATAAATTATAAAAAGGATTTGTTGTTTTAGCTAATATAAACATATTCTCCCTGTTTTCACTGCCAAGCCAGTAAATAAGATTTTTTAAATCATTTCTTTACTGTAAAAATAAAAAACACTCTGCCAAAACTAATAGAATTATTTGGATTATAACATACCTATAGAAAAGCATACCTATTGTACCTATAGAGCTCAACTAATTTTCACAAATGGAACAAAGCCGTATAACCGGTACTTAGATCAAAAAACAGACCATTGCAAACACCCCAGGAGCCCCTCTTCTGTCCCCATCCAGCTCTACTCAGACTTCTAATATCATAGATTAATTCCAGCTATTATTGTGCTTTGTATCAATGGAAAGAAATATCCTAGTTTCAGTTCCCTTAGAAGCTGACCTTGAGAGAAGGACTTTAGAGCAGGTGGTTCATTGCAAAGGTAGAGTGAACACTAGGCAGGGAGTGAGCAAACAGAGGATGGAAGGCAGCTGCCAACAAAGGGAAGATTAAAAGTCAAGCTATCATGATGAGTGACTGGAGCCTACTCCTGCTGGGAATCCTTAGAAGATCCTTCAAACACACTCCTCAGAATTCTCTCTCTCCAGGGGGAGGAGGGAGTTGTTATATTCATATAACCTATTATTATTTGTCCCTCTAATGCCTTTTCCTGCTCCAGCATCCCACCCAACACCTCACATTGCATTCAGTTGTTGTATCTCTTTAGTCTCATTTAATCTGGAATGGTACCTCAGTCTTGTTTTCTTTTGTTTTCCTTTCATGACCTTGATTCTTTTGGAAAGTACTGACCAGTCATTTTGTAGAATGTCTTCATTCTATAAAGTTTAGGTTTGTCATCACTACTCCTCATTTTAAGGTGAACAGAGACACAGAAGAGGTAAATAATTTTTTCAAGGTCACACAGCTCACAAGTAATAGAGTCTGTACTTGAATCCAGACCATATGGCTCCAGGTGGCTGGTTCTTAACGACTAAGCAATGATGAATTCTTAGATTATTTAACTGAAATATTGTATGTTACAAAGTGGTAATGCTGTTCTTATCTGGAAAATTTTTTTATCATTTTTACACATATTAGGAATTAATAAATATTGATAAATCAATAAGTATTTAAGAATCCAAGCAGTTCACAATTGTGTACTAAGTACTCAGAGTACAGAGTAATCATGAGCCTAGCACTGGACTGCAGTAATCCACCATCTAATAAATGATTGAGTGGTCTAAAGTCATAATACAGTATGATTCATGATGCCACAAAGTTTGTTTTAAAATTAATGCTTAATATATCCCAATAATTCACTGTTTTACTAAAAATACAATGTAGTAACTGTGAAACCAAAAACTACATGCAAAGACTTCACTTATGGAGAAAATAAATTTTGGGGGTCTGTTTTCTTATCTGCAAAAAAGGACGGTAATCCCTATTTCACAGGGTTATAAGCAATTAAGGAGATAGTACATGAAGAGAACTTAGAAATGCTTGACACATAGAAAACATTCAAGAGGAATGTGTGTCCTTAACATAATAAAAGTCATATAGGAAAAAACCCACAGCTAAAATCACGCTCAATGAAAGTCTAAAAGCTTTCCCCCAAAATCAGGAACAAGACAAGGATGTCCATTCTTGCCACTTCTGTTCATTATAGTAACAGAAGTTCTAGACAAAGTAGACAATAAAATACATAAAAGGTATCTGAAATGGAAAGGAATCTGCAGATGACGTGATGTTATATATAGTGATGAGGCTCAGGATATGCTACCCAAAAATATGGCACCATGGAAAATGGAAGCTATAGAATTTTCAGAAAACAGCAGAAGCAAGGTCACTCTGATCTTTCCCCACCTCTCCACTGAAACAGATAATAAAACTCTCATATGTGCCCTTTCTATACCTGGAGAAAAGGAACATCTTAATCTCTGATGACCAAAGGATGCCAAGAATACTAATGAAAAGGTCTTGCTAAGTTTCCTCCAGTTTACTACAAATACCTTCTATTACTTAAACTATCATTTTCCTCCATGACTACCAACTCTTCATTAAACCTAGTATTAGTCAGTCAGTTCAGTCACTCAGTCGTGTCTGATTCTTTGCAACCCCATGGACTGCAGCATGCCAGGCCTCCCTGTCCTTCACCAACTCCCAGAGTTTACTCAAACTCATGTCCACTGAGTCTGTGTTGCCATCCAACCATCTCATCCTCTGTTGTCCCCTTCTCTTCCTGCGTTCAATCTTTCCCACCATCAGGGGCTTTTTCAGTGAGTCAGTTCTTCACATCAGGTGGCCAAAATATTGGAGTTGCAGCTTCAGCATCAGTCCTTCCAATATTCAGGACTGATCTCTTTTAGGATGGACTGGTCAGATCTTGTTGCAGTCCAAGGGACTCTCAAGAGTCTCCTCCAACACCACAGCTCAAAAACATCAAGTCTTCGGCGCTCAGCTTTCTTTATAGTCCAACTCTCACATCCATACATGACCACTGGAAAAACCACAGCCTTGACTAGACGGACCTTTGTTGGCAAAGTAATGTCTCTGCTTTTTGATATGCTGTCTAGGTTGGTCATAGATTTCCTTCCAAGGAGCAAATGTCTTTTAATTTCATGGCTGCAGTCACCATTTACAGTGATTTTGGAACCCCCCCAAAATAGTCTGTCACTGTTTCCACTGTTTCCTAGTATAAATACACCCAATTCTAACTGTATCTTTGGGTGTTTGTTTCCTTATAAAGTCTCTTGTATCTCATAAAACTTATACTAAATGAATTTGTATATGCCTTTCTCTGGTTAATCTGTTTTTGTTAGTTTATTTCAAACCTAGCAAGGAACTTTAAAAGAGTTAAGAGAAAACGTTTTCCTTCTCTAAAGTAGAAATCCCTAAGTATTGCACAAAATATCTGTTAGAGATGATAAACAAATTTAGCAAAGTGTCAGGATAGAAGATGAACTCACATAAACTAATTGCATTTTTATATACTAACAATGAGCAATACCAAAGAAATTAATAAAACAATTCCATTTATAATATCAAATAGAACAAAATACTTCGAAATAAATTAATTAAAGTCTTGTACACAAAAAAAGCAGCAAAAGACTTCTACACTAAAAACTACACAAAATTGTTGAAAGAAATTACAGAAGACATAAATAAATGGAAACATATCCTATGTTATAGATTGAAGGACTAATATTATCTTAATATTGTTAAGATAACAATGCTGCCCAAAGAAAACTACAGACTCAATGCAACTCCTATGAAAACTGCAAAGACTTTTTTGCAATTTGCAATTTAGAAATAGAAAAAACCATCCTAAGATTCACATGGACTCTCAAGGAACCCCACAGGCAGAGCAATCTTGAAAAAGAAGAACGAAGTTTAAGGATTCACACCTGTTGATTTCGTAACTTACTACAAATCTACAAGATAATCAAGGTGGTGTGATGTTGGCATAGGGACAAACATATAGACCGATAGAGCAGAGAGACTGGAAATGAATCCTCATATATACAGTCAGATGATTTTTAACAAGACTGTCAAAGCAATTCAATGAAGAAAGAGCAGTCTTTTGGCATTGGAAAAACTACAATTTGGTATTAGGAAAACTGAACATCCATATGCAAAGAATGAAGTGGAACCCTTAGTTTATACCATATACAAAAATCAACCCAACTGGCTGTGCAATGATTAAGACTCTGTGCCTCCACTGCAGGGGCAAGGGTCCAATTCCTGGTCAGGGAGCTAAGATCCTGCATGCCTCATGGAACAACCAAAAAAAAATTCAAAGTAGACCAGAGACTTTAAATTATGACCTTGGCTCCTTCCCTGCCTTAATTGTGTTCCTCTAGAAAAGGCTTCTGTTGTGGTCCGTCTCCCATGGATACAGCTTCTGGTAATGGTTCCCACCCCTAGGGGTGAGAAAGCCGCCCTGTTCCTGGCAGCCTCTGGGAGCACCACCTCCTCTACCCACCTATATGAGCAGTCCTTTTCCCAGCAGAAGTCTGACTGATACATCAGGGGGGGAAAGAAGAAATGAGGAAGAAATGAGGAAGAGGACATGCTGACACAAGAAAAGGAAACAGCCTCTCTCATATGCCAGATACTGTTAGTTTTGCATTTTATTTTATGTTATCTTCACAACAAACTTGTAATAAAGATTCCATCATCTCTACTTTCTGAGAGATTAAACAATTTCTGTAGATCACCCAAATAGTGAAAAGAGTTGGGGGGATTTAAACGCAGGTCTTCCTAAATCTAAAACCCATACTCTTTCCCCATAAGAACTGCAGATATTATGCAAGATTCACTTCTGTGCTGCAAAAACTGTTACACAAATGAAACCAATTAGTATCTGCCATGTAAAGCCTTCCCAGGTGGTGCTAGTAGTCAAGAGTCCACCTGCTAAGGCAGGAGACACAAAAGAGGAGGGTTCGATCCCTGGGTTGGAAAGATTCCTGGAGGAGGACATGGTAGCCCAATGCAGTATTCTTGCCTGGAAAATTCCATGGGCAGAGTTCCCTGGCAGGCTATGTAGTCCATGAGGCTGTAGAGTTGAATATGACGGACCACCATAAAGTTCCACATGAGAAATTTATTTTATAAATTTTTTTTTTATTTTATAAATTTTTTAAGGGATTTCAAGGAGCTTTTAAAAAACACTTTTTATTTACTTTTTTATTATTTTGGGTTGTACTGGGTCTTTGCTGATGCGCTGACTTTTCTCTAGTTGTGGCAAGGGGGGCAACTCTCTCATTGTGGTGTGCAGGCCTCTCATTGCAGTGGCCTCTCGTTGTGCAGCACAAGCTCTAGGGCACGCAAGCTTCAGTAGTTGTGGCACACAAGCGTAGTTGCTCCACAGCATGTGTGATCTTCCCAGACCAGAGATCGAACCCTTGTCTCCTATATTGGCAGACAGATTCTTTACCACTGAGCCTCCAGGGAAGCCCCTCTTTTATAAAATTTAATTTAAAACTTCAAAAGCTTTTTGTTATTTAAATATTTTAGAAATCTAGGATGAAAACTGTTAAGAATCTGGAATGCTTCTCTCTTTCTGAGAAGAATTATACAACTTGCTTTTTTTTTTTCGCCTCCCTGGAAACCAGGAACCTCCTGCCCAAGTTCTAATGGTAGCTACAATGGCCCTTTTACTCCCATGAATTCCTCTGCCTTATTTCCTTATCTTGATTTGCTAATTCTATTAAATCAGCTTAATTGTATGACTCTCATTTAAGCTTTGTTTAGAATCCCTTTTGGGATAAGTATGAAACTGATCATGTATTTCACTTAGCTTTGCCTGGTTTTAGTTGAAGGCCCTGGCTAACATCTTAAGGATGACACTTAAGAGGATTGAAATTGGGTATAGATCTCTGTGGGGCCTTAACCAGTAGCAGGATAACTTGCCCTATAGCAGGAAACCAGCAGAGCTGTTTTTCTTTACAAAGAAACTCTTTCCATTGTTAATCTGAACTTTGACAACAGTGAACTGATGATTATTTAAGGAAGAACCAATATGTACATGCCATGATTTAAATCTAAAATATAAACATCCAATACATCTAAAGAAGTTCCTTCTTCTTTCATCAAATCTTGTTTGCCCAATGTATTTCATGGGTAATTTGATAAGAAGTAACTTTCTCAGATAAGAAATCCCAAGAAGCCCCAAAGCTAATACTGCAACTGAAAAGCTGGGAAGATGCCAGCCCCAACGTGTCACAATCCAGATAGGTTATAGCTGTAAGGTAATGGAATTTTGTTCATGAGGAACGCAGGTACAAATCCTTCTCTCGAATGAGTCAGTTTCTTTCAACAATGCCAGTCCATTCCTTGAATTCAAAGCTCTGTGGCAAATTCTGGCCCCCAAATTTCTCAGAATCTGACATCTGAAAACACAACAGTTTTCTTTCATGTGGTGTGGGGTGTGTGTGTGTGTGTGTGTTGTCTGTAGCTGAGAGTTAACTGACCCGAACAGCAAAAAGGAGAAGCTATGAGCCTGCACAGGAAAAATCCCCCACGGCTACAGATGAACTCAAACGTGGGCTGAAGGAATGTGGAACAAGCATTGATAGCATCTGCTGCAACGACATTTAAGAAAAAGTCATTGACCACAGACTCCCCCACCCCCATAAGGGAAGAACCTGCTGCCCAGCTTCAGGGAGTGTGGTCAGTGGATGGCCTCCAGCTGTCAGCTGTTTCAAGGTCCCTGGTCTTTCAGAGTGACCTTGGATCACCCGGGCTGCTGCCTTCCTGGGGCAGCCTCATCCAGCACTGAGGTGAAGTAGAGTCCAAAGCCCTGACCAGCCTGGTTTGAAGTGGACAGTGATGGCACAGTTGCTCTGTGGCACCCCCAGGTAGGGGGAGGCTTTGCAGTCTCTGCCCATCTGCTTTCGTCTCCTTCCCTTCATAGGAGTTGAACTCTTACTAAATATCACACACCTCAAACTCCATCTATGCGGCTGCTCTTGGAGGACTGAACTCTTAGCAAAGCCCACCAGATACCTCTCCCTATCTTTATTCAGAGTACAAGGAAGGGCAGCTTTTCCCCAGAAAGACTTGCCCGCCCACAATCACTTGTCTCCTCCAAGATCAGGCAATTGACGAAATCACATTCTAAGTTAGCTGGTACCACTGGTCATTGTTTATTCCAATCATAGACTCAGTCATTCACTGCTCCTCAGTGGTCATGGGACAGTCCCTCAGTGCATTAACCACACAACCATTAAGAGTTATCCTGCCTATAAATACCCCAGAAATACTCTCTCCTGGAAATCTGGTGCTCGATGAGTAGGTATCCCAGGAACCTCTGTAATAATTAGACTATTCTCCAGTTATTGATGGAGACCCAGCTCCAGTTCAAGAATGTTTCTGGTATTTATTGCTGACAGAGATCCCATGAGGTACCAGCATGGAATATAAACACAGTCGTACTTTTCTGGTCTGACTCTGAACTAATTGCACAAAGTAAAACCAAGATTTAAAGGGTTTTCCAGGTGTCTCTTACACTCTAAAACCACACGTTCAAAATAATTGCAACATGATTCTGATTAAATAAACAACAGTACTGGTCATACATTTTTGTTTCTGGATGGTAGAACTCAGTGGTTAAGTCTGCTGCCTCACTAGCTATATCACCATGAACTAGCTAACTAATCTTTTTGAGAATTTACTTCTTCATCTGTAACATGAGAATCATGATATTTGGTTTATAGATCTGTTGTGAGGTTGACACGATGTATTTGAATGATTCCAATACATTGTGGGCACTTTGCTAAGCGTAGTTATCATGACTCTGATAGTTACCTTACTAGGATACCTTCTTAGCAGTCATCATCTTTTAAGGTCTTCAGTAACTAAGAGACTATCAGAATATTAGGTTCACAAAGGCTTGGAAAGTATCACTGGCCTCATAACTTCATGGTGAAGCAGAAGCAGGTCATAGGAATAACATTCGTGATATTAGAATATCTCCATAACACCTTTAACACTGTTACTTAGGAGGCTTTCAGCATCCTAACTGCCCATATCCCATAAATAAGTAGTTGGGACCCTTATTAAGAGAGACAGAAAAAAGGAGCATGATGTTTTATTCTTGGCTCTTCTCTTCATCTCGAAGATACTTGTCATCTCATGGTTTTCAGAACTTGCCAGTTAGTTTTCTAAAAGTTTTAAGAGGTTCCAAGTGTTTAAGACTTTGAGTTTTTTAAAATCCCATTTAAATCTATTATTACTCTAATTCTTTTTCAGAATTATTTGAACTACTGTTGCTTGTTTCTTTTCCTAAATGAACATTAGAATCTAGTACCAAAAATATCCTGTGAATATTTTTAAAATAGATTTATACGTCAACAGGAAGAATTGACATCTTCTCTGTTTCTAGTCAAGAACAGAGCATGCATTTCCATTTATCATGTTGTCTTAGTTGTCCTTTTATTCCTTGGTAGAATTAATTCTTAATAAAAACTTTATTGAGATATAGTTCAAAACCCACAAAATTCATCATTTTAAACTGTACAATTTACTGGGTTTTAGTATATTCACAGAGTTGTCTAACTATTACCAAAATCAATTTCAGAACTATGTAGAATTTTAGAATACTCGAAGACAAACCCCATACCTCTTAGCTATCATTCCACTGTCCTCCAATCTCCCACCCCCTAGAAACCATTAATCTACTTTTTGTCTCTATGATTTTCTTGCTTTAGATATTTCATATAAATGGAATTATATAATACGTGACCTTTTTCAACTGGCTTCTTTTAATGAGCAGTGTTTTGAGATTCAGCCTTGTTACATGAATCCCTACTTTTCCTTTCTATTGCCTGATTATATTTTATTGAATATATATTCTACGTCTTTTTTAATCCATTCGACAGCTGATGGACATTGTTTCTGTTTTTTGACTATTGAGAATAATACTGCTATGAGCATGTGTGTAGAAGCATTTGTTTATCTATTTTCAATCATTATTTCTATTTTTAATTATTATTACTATTTTCAATTAGTTTTATTTTCTATTTTCAATTAGTCCCTAATGACTAATGATGGTGAACATCTTTTCATGTGCTTATTGATGATGAAGACGACATTTTTAAAAACTTTTGTTTTGACATAGTTTCACATTTACAGAAAAGTTATAAAAGAGCTTTCTTTAAAAGTCCTGATTACCCTTCACCCGTATTCACCCTAACTGTAAGCATTTCATCCCATTTGTGTTATCATTTCTTCTCTCTGTCTCTTTCTCCACACACGCACTTTTTTTTAGTAATCTGAGAGTAATTTGCATATCATGCCCCTTTATCTATGAATGCTTGTGTGAATTTCCTGAGAACAAGGGCAATTTTATTAAGTATAACTTCAGTACATTTATCAAAATCAGGAAACTTGTTAAGTTTCCTCAACAAAATAATGTTATCAAATCCACAGTCCATATCTGAACTTTAGTACTTGTCTCAATAGTCCCGATTCAAGCCCAGGATCAAAGATTGTACTCTGTTGTCTTATTTCTTTAGTTGCCTTTAATCTGAAACAACTCCTCGCCCTTTCTTCATCTTTCATGGCCTTAGTATTTGAAGAGTAGGGGCTAGTTATTTTGTAGAATAGATTTGTCTCATATTTCCTTGCGATTAGATTACATTATGCATTTTTGGCAGGAATTCCACAAAACAATGTCCTAGGGCATTGTGGCAGAAGTTTTCTTACCCCATCGTTGGCAATTAACTTTGAACACTTGGTTAAAGATGTATCGCTTAGTATGCATTGCAAAATTACTAATTTTCCTTTTGTAATTAATAAGCAATTTTGAGATGGTATAACATTCTGTCCTTCATTAACTTTCATTCACTGGTCTCAGCATTTCGTGTCCTTTTTTTTGGACAGTGCTGCATAGCTTGCAGGCAGCAAAAGCACAAAGTCCTAACCACTGGACTGCTGGAAAATTTCCAGCATCCTGTGTCTTTTTTAAAATAAGTTTTGGGGTATAATTTATATACAATGAAAATTTATCTATTTTGCATTTCTAATTGGGTTAGTTTTGACAACTGTGCAGAGTCATGCAGCCATCACCATCATAAAAATTTACATTTCCATTACTCTACAAAGACTGAAAGGGAGCCCTTCTTAATTATGTGGGTCAACAGACATAAACTAGACATGTCCTATTCTAATCTTAAGAAACTCAGTCTGAAGTTTCTGAAGCAGGCCTGGTCTTCAAGATTATTGTCTTGGTGAAAGTGAAAGTGAAGTCACTCAGTCCCGTCCGACTCTTGGCGACCCCATGGACTGTAACCTACCAGGCTCCTCCCTCCGTGGGATTCTCCAGGCAAGATTACTGGAGTGGGTTGCCATATTGTCTTGGTAGGAGCCCAAAACAGAAGCCAGTGTTGAGGCCCAAAGCAGAACAACAACCTCTTTGTCCCAGGTGGTACCCACCTCTTCCCTGACTCGGTGAGTGAGAGGACTCCAGGCAACAGGACTCACAGAACAGGAAAACCCATCTGGAAATGTTCCCCAAAGTATTTCTCTGCACACTCAGAGTTCTGCTTGTCCTCAGCACAAGCTCATGCCTGCCCAGTGGCCTCTTAGAGCGGACGGGGGCTCTTAGACATGCGTCGCCACCACTCTGAGAGCCCAGGGGACAGCACATTTGCGCTGCACCTTGGCGCTGCCACCATGTGCCGCACTGTGGCGATGTTCCAAGACCTCCCTTGTTCTCCCTGGCCCCTTGAGAAGTGAGCACAGCTCTCCTTTCCCCACTCAAGGACCCTCCCAGGAGGGCCTCTCTTTTGGGGCCTCTGTTGGTTTCCTAAGTGGTCAGTGGTGAAGACGCCACCTGCCAATTCCAGGAGATGCAGGAAATCTTCCTTGGGTTGGGAAGATCCCCTGGAGGAGGGCATGGCAACCCACTCCAGTATTCTTGCCTGGGAAATCCCACAGAGGAGACTGGTGGGCTATAGTCCACAAGATCACAAAGAGTTGGATACAACTGAGTGACTTAGCACACATGCACACCGTTGCCTGTATCATTTCCTCTGCTGCCCACCCCAGGTAGGGTAATGAGTAGAACACAGAAGTCCCATTCAAGGACCTATATGGGTCCATATCTACATATTCTCATCAGGGAGCCGTGACTCACTGTATTGTTCCCCTGTCCAGCTCTCTCTTTTCCCCAGGCCCATGGGATCTTCATCAGTCTGTGTGGCTGTTAGGTATTTTCTATGCCTAGTGTTCAGGCTAAGAATTGAATGTGTTGATGCCCCCAAAGCCTTTTTCTCCTAAAGCTATTGTCTCTGCCATGGGTTATGAAAATCTGTTTTGAAACTAAAAGTTGAATCCTGAGTCACTTTTTTCTGAATTACCACAAGAAGCGTCCCACTCTCAATGGAAGGATATCAGAAAGTAGAGTAGGGTGGGAAGAAAGAGCAAGTCTCATTGCCTAATATTTGTCAATACCATCCCATTATTGTACAGCTGATTTGGGAGAAATAAACACATGACTTCATGTTTACCTACCTTAAATATTATCATTGTTTATCGACATCAGTCTCGCCTTCTTTTGACCTCTGAGCAAACCAAATAAGGAAATATCTTTATTTACTTTTTATTTTTCTTTTCTAGTAGTGTAGCAAGTGGGAAGGGACATAAAGGCAAACAAAGATGATAAGATCTTTAAGGATTAGATCTTGTGATGGGATGTGAGTTGAGGCTTGGTAGAACAGAGTGCCTGGGTCTGAGGGAAAGAGAGCTTACTCAGCAGTAAGGAAGATGGTATGTGGGTTGATCAAACAGAGTAAGGTTATCTGGACAGAAAAGGAGGCCATGTCCTCAAAGTTCATCTCAACCTAGGTATGTTCATTGTACAATAAATACATTTATAAAAATGTAATAAATCTAATACCACTTTCACTTCTCCTGGAATGCTATGAATAGTTTCTCAGTGTCCTTCCCAGACCTCAGGAATTCTGGCTTAATTCTAGTGGTTCTAGTGACTGTGACATCTTCCGTTCTGTGTGGTGAGGTCTGGGGCATTGCTGTAATCAGCATGAGGGAATCAAAACCACAGTAAGCTGTCACCTCCCACCTGTCAGAATGGCCATAATATAAGGCGTACAAATAACAAACTGTTGACGTGGATGTGGAGGAAAGGGAACCCTCCTGTATTGTTGGTAGAAACGTAAATTAGTGCTTTCACAGTGGTGAACAGTATAAAGGTTCCTCAAAAAACTAAAAATAGAGTTGTCATGTGATATGGCAATTCCACTCCTAGGAATATATTTGAAAAAAATGAAAACACTCATTTGAAAAAAAATACATGCACCGCAATGTTCGAGCAGCACCATTTGCAATAGTCAACATATGGAAGCAACCCAAATGCCCTTCAGCAGATGAATGGATAAAGAAAATGTGTATACACACATAATGAAGTAATAGTCAGCCAGAAAAAGAATGGAATTCTTCCACTTGAAGTAGCATGAATGGATCTAGAGAATACTATGCTTAGTGAAGTAAATCAGACAAAGACAAATACTTTATGATATCACTTATGTGAATCTCAAAAATAATACAAAGAAATGTATATGCAAACAGAAACAGACTCAAAGACATAGAAAACAAACCAATGGTTACCACAGAGGAGAGGGAAGGGGTGAGGGACATACTAGGGGTACAGAATTAAGAGATATGAACTATTATGTATAAAATATTAATACATAAGTGATAATGATACATTGTAACTGTTACCTAGTAATAACTTTAAATGGGGTATAATCTGTAAAATAATGAATCCTTATGCTGTATACCTGAAACTAACATACTATTGTAAATCAAGTATACTTCAATAAGAAGAAAATAATAAAAAAGAAAAGTTTAGTATTACAAATAAATAGGCAGTATAAGGGATAGGAATCTACATGAACTTGGATAGAACAGATGAGAATCAGGATGGGATTTGAGAGGAGATCTAATGTTGGAAAAATTTAGAATTGGATTTGAGCCCCTAATAGCCTAGGCACATTTTTTTCCTTTTTTTGGGGGCGGGGGCCATGTTGCTAGCCATACAAGATCTTAGTTTGCTGACCAGAGAAAGCCCTCTGCGTTGGAAGCATGGAGTCTTAACCACTAGACCACCAGGGAAGTCCTAGGTAACTTTAAAGATCACTCAGCATGACCACCTGCAGAATAAGTATAACTAGATTACAGAACTAAAACAAAAATGCAATGTAAAGGAAACCATAAAGCACTGTATAAATTTAACTACTAATGCTATTTCAGCCAGCAAATTGCCTCACAAGCTTGAAAATTGTCTCCCAACTTCCCTTGCTACTGTCAAAATTCTGCCTTGGGTTGCTTAAGTCTTGTGAACCTCCACCTGAATCTCCTTGTGTACTCTTGTGTAAACAAGGATGCACATCCTTGATTTTATGTGTGTGTCTATTTGCTTTTATACTGTCGTTAAAGGCACTTCATATTAAGTTTCCCAGCCATTGCCATACACAAGCTTGTAGTTAGTGGAACCTGCCAGATATATCCTTAAGAGAGGATCACAATGGTGGGGTAGGACTTCAACATAGGAGGCACAAACGTTCAGTCTATAATACCTGTCTAAAATTAGTCCCGTTTGTTTTCTGATAGTGTATTTGACCAATATATCCAAACAGTAAATATATGCACTTTTAAGTTTGCATGCTTATTGCCTATGTCTTCATTTATAAATAATAATAGGGGCTTCCCAGGTGGCTCAGTACTAAAGAATCTGCCAGCCAAGGCAGGAGATACTGGTTCGATCCCTGATCCGGGAAGATCCCACATGCCTTGGAGCAACAAAGACTGTGTGCCACAACTATTGAGCCTGTGCTCTAGAGCCCAAGGACCACAACTACTGTAGCCTGTGCATTCTAGAATCCTTGCTCCACAGAAGAGAAGCCACCACAGTGATAAGCCCACGCACCACAACCATAGAGTAGACCCTGCTCCCCGCAACTAGAGAAAAGTCCATGCAGGAACAAAGGCCCAGCACAGCCATAAATTAATAAATAAAATTATTTTTAAAAATAACTAATAATAGTATCAGAAAATATCAGAGATCAAAGCTATAACTGAGGCCTTAAAACAGCTGGCTGATGCGTAGTTGTGCTGGCCCTTTGGTCATGGGTTACTAACACTCCCTGGGCCAGCATGAAGGCTGCCACTGCTATCGTCTTCTTAAACTGGGTGTCAGCAGTCACTTATCACACTGGCCCAGTTCCCTGTTACATTTTACACATATGTCTCCATCAAAATTGAGATAAAGCAAGACAAACTGGAAGTGATAATACATTTCATGAGAAACAGAATGCAAATTTACTCAGAGAAGTGAAGGCTCTTCTTAACTTGTGTTTAACATCTAAACACCACACCCACTTCACTCATGTTTCCTACTGTCACTGAAGCATTTGAGCTTGTCACCTCAAAAGTCCTCTTGAGGGTTCTCCTTCAGTCGCCAAAGAGGAACCTGAGACCTGGGGAGAGAGATCCATTTGCCCAAGGTCACTACTGAATTAGCTGTACGCTCCTTTTCAGTTAGTTAACCGTGGTTATTTAACAAAGTCTGAGAAGCACTTATTTCCCAAGTGAATGCCTAAAAGGAAGGGTGGGTTTGAAAAATAAAAGCATGTGGGTTGTTAACCTCGGCCAAAATTGTTAGGCTGATTAGCATCTATTGGAATTTCCTGATGCCAAAACCTATGGGAGGCTCAGACCTATTGTCAAGGGAGCAGGAAGGGAAAGGAAGAGGGCATTGGATTTCCCTGGCCTGAAAACCCCATCCAGGGAGCAGCTGCCATCCTGGTGCTCTGGCTCCACGGTGCTTATTTCTTTTTGCTTGAATCCAGCGGCTGCAGGGCCCTTCAGGCAGGTGTGGGAAGAAGACCATAAAAGGAGGACAGTTATACAGATATATGGATCTTTAAAAATGATACAAATGAACTTATTTACAAAACAGAAAGAAACTCACAGACATGGAAAACAAACTTATGGTTACTAAAGGGGAATGGAGAGAGGCATAAGTTAGGAGTTTGGGACTGAAATATACATACTATATACATGCGTATATGTTTGGGACTAAAATATACATACTACTATATATAAAATAGTAAACAACAAGGACCCTACTGTGTAGCACAAGAACCTCCTCTTGTAATAACATATACTGGAGAAGAATCTGAAAAATAAATATATACACATACATATCTATATATGAATCACTTTGCTATATACCAGAAATTAACACAACATTGTAAATTAACTATATTTCAATGTAAAAATAAAAGGTTTACAAAAAAAGACCACAGGCTTTGAGTCAGCAGACCAAAGTTCAGATCTTGCCTCCTTCTCACCACCTGAAAACCCCACATCGATTTCTGCATCCCTCTAAGCCTCAATTGTCCCATTAGTAAAATGGGAGTGAGAACTCAATGAGGTGACACATATCAGCAATTATGAGGGGCCTGCTGTGTTGGCTCCTGCTCTATTCCTACCTCTTAGCCCTCAATTCTTAGGTGGTTCTGGAAGGTTCTGCTCATAGCAAGACTGTAAAGGTTGCTGGCTAACTGTCTTCCCTGGTTCTGGGGGGTGCTTTACTTTGTAGGTGCTCTATAGAAGAGCGTCAAGGCTGGTGAGGCTGGCAGGCATCAGTTCAGGTGTCCTGGTGAATCAATGACTACTGCCCTGAAACCCCTGAGTGCCTCCATTCAGCTAAGAACCTGACCCCTCCACCTCACCAGGCACAGAAATGGAAGACATAACACCTAGTACAGCAGGGTCCCCTAGACACATTGCCAGTCGTACTGGTGGGTCGATGGTCCAGTCCTATTGGTTGCTCAATGTTTTGAATACTATTCCAGAGAAAAGGAACAAGCTATCTGTCCACAGAGCCTTACTGTCATCACCTTATCTTCAAAAGAAGGCAAGCATCAGCTTCACAAAGGGTGCAGTCTTTGGACAGCTCTGGTCAAGGTCAGGGAGGCAGTGGGTCCCGGGTTCTTTGCGCAGTCACTCTAAGCTGTGAACACATGATCCTTGACCAAATAGCCTTTAATCCACTTGACAAATGAGACTGCTGAGCTTCCTTGGGGATGCCTGGGTCTCCGGTTTCTCTGGAACAAAACTTGCTTTTGTTTCTCAGGTTCTGGTAGCTAATCCCAGATATGTTTGCTTTAGCTCCTTTTCTTTGTTTCAGTGTTTCATTTACGTCTGTTGTTTTTACAGTTCTCCAGATCAGGGTTTCAATTGCCTTACGGGAAAAAAAAACAACAACTAATTCACCAGAAATCTTCCTGGTCCATGGCTTGTCAGCTTCGAGCTCATTCTTTCAACACCTATTCAAGGCGGACATGGCTCATGGCATTTACATTGTTCCTGGATGGTTCAGGAAACCCACACCTGTGACATTCCTGCTGTTCTATTGGTGTTTAAGGCTCCCCTACTGCATCTTTTGGCAAATGGCAGTGAATTCATCTTATTGTATTAAAATAGATGGAAATACACTTTTGGCATAAATTAATACATGGACTATCATTGGCCTCCATCTTTTTGATTTCTGGAGAGTAAAACTTTTTCTTTCCTTTGTTTTTCTTTGGCCAGGCCATGCAGCATGTGGGATCTTAGTTCCCTGCCCAGGGATCAAACCCGTGCCCCCTGCAGTGGAGGCAGGAAGTCTTAACCCCTGGACAGCCAGTGAAGTCCTTGGAGAGTGAAAACTCATATCACAAGATCTGACAAGGTCTGATCCCCTAAACCCAGAAGCTAGTTTGCCCCTGGTCTGAATGCTTGAACCCAAAATGTGGCCTATGTTCATTTGAGTTCATTTCTCTAATGGACGACATCCTGGCTAATGCAGAAACTGGTCCTCCCGAGGATGGAGGGGTGGTGGGGGTGTTGTTCAGCCGCTCTATCATGTCCAACTCTTTGCGATCCCATGGACTGCAGCATGCTAGGCCTCCCAGTTCCCAGTCGTAGGGTATCAGGCTCTAAAGTGAAAAACTGACAGGGGGCTGGGTGGGCCTTCAGGGAGGATGGTTCTTTGGTGAGGATCACACTTTCCCTGGCTGGGAGCTCGGCAACTCTTGAGTGCTGGATACTTTTCCATCTGCACCTTCATGACCACCTGTCACCAGGCAGGCTGGGGGAAGTCCCTAGAAAGGTGTGTGTGTGTGTCTGTGTGTCTGTGTGTCTGTGTGTGTGTGTCTGTGTGTGAGGTGGGGGAGGGGTGGGATACAGACACTAAGTCTGATACAGAAAAGGGACCTGAAGGGAAAGGAAAGGAGTAGGAGAAGGTGCAGGTCACTGCGTAGGGGCAGGTGGGCAGTTCTCACCTCTGTTACCTGTGAGATTATCTTCTGGATGTGAAGGAAGCTTCACAGGTGTGTGGGAGGTTTAAGAGAAGTGAAAACACTCTGAACAGGCTCTGGAAGGAATGCAGAGTGAGAGATGGGAGGTAAGTAATCACCTTGAAGACAAGTGAGTGGGGGCCACCCTGATCCTGGGTACCCATCTTGTAGCAGCCTCCACTGTGGGCTGTGTGATTCTATGGATGCTGAGCAACTCATGCGGCAGAGCTGAGGCTTGGGACTTGTAAAGCTGCTCCCCAGGTGTGGCTCCAGTGGGTGCATCAGAAGGTGAGGTACTGAGGACCTCACTCTGGCTGACGTCTCACTGGAATCCACCCTCTTTTGTGTGACAAACCGCATTTCAGGGGAAGTCACACCACTAACCACAGTGGCCCATATTCCCAGAAACAGCAATTTAGAAGACACAAGAATGTGGCTGAGACTGAGTGGGAAATGTGCCTTGATCATTCTTGCCTGACTCTATAGGCTCTGTGAAAAGTATCTACAAGAACAATGTCTATTATGGAGGCTCCATTTCAAAGCCCGGTTTCCCAAAGACATCTTAGAGAATGGTGTATTCTCTCCCATCATCATCTGCTTAATCCCAAGTGTCAGCGGGACTGAATTCCTGCTGGCAAAACAGTATTTTCCATTTCAAAGATGGCTCATCCCAAAACATTAAAAATTAGACCAACAGTTTTTCACCAGGAACTCCTGAACACTCTTTACTATGGTTATAGCAAGAAAAGCTTAGTTTGTTTTAAAGTGTTTTATTCTTTGCTGTCTATCAATTTCCTCAAATGGGAGATCACCCTGGGGGATAAGCAGGTTGGTCCTGTTATTTCTATACTTCGGATGAACCTGAGGTGACCCACTTTCATTCTTTATCTGCCCTTTGCTCCACTCCCTGAGACTACAGTCATTTCCCTTACAATGTATGGAACTCTGCAATTTACTAGCTAATCACTGGATTCTCCCAATCTCAGTCCTTGTCCATAAAGTCAGAGCACACAGTCCTTGAAGGGTCCCTGTAGTTCTGAGATGCTGCTGATTACAATAGTTTCTGTTTAACAGATATAATACAGTCTGTTACAGTAAAACATTTTAAAGGTTCACTTGTAAAATCAACTTGGCAAAAAAATACATAAACATAAAGAGCCAGCAATGTTTTTTGGCAACATCTCTCTCCCATTGGAAGCAGTGATTTATGTTAATTTTATTAAAAGACAGGCTATTTATCACTTTAGCAAACATGACTCCCCTGGGGTTAAGTGAAGGAAAGTTGTATCTCTGAAAATAAGATAATCCTGGATTGAGACTTAAAAGGTTTCTGTATGATCAGAAAACTTTAAACAGTCACTCAGCCAACATTTATCAAACAAATGCATCAAAACTCTTCTTCCATGTGCCAGTATTTTACCCACCTTTTCTTAAAGGCCTACCTGTGAAATTACAGAAAAGAACCAAACTATAGGGAAGTAAGGTTTTGAGATCATCAGAAAAAAGTGTTTACCTAGCAAATATAATGGAATTTCATAAGATATCTCATAAAATGTGACATTGAGGCTACCTCTGAGAGGAAATTAGCAAATAAAAGCCTACATGCATAGAGGTCACCCACCTAAAGGAGGTAACTGCTTCTATCTTCCCTCTTCTCCAGAATCACCAGCTATAGACCACATGTTGGGAAGGGTGCTTTCCCAGTAAAGGGTGTTTTCATGCTTGTGGCTCATGGAACCGTCCCCAGTGTGAAAGCAGATGGGATATTACAGAGACAGAACCAAGCAGGGCATCAGCGGCACGTCCCCGAGCAGAGGAGGCCTTGGCCGCCAGACTCCCAGGGGAGGAGAATGCAACAAGCTGCTGCTACTTGGTGGCACCAGTCATCACCAAAAATCATAATATGTGCCTGCTGGCCATGTCTTCTTTGCAAAAATGCCTACTCAGATCCTCTGCCCATTTTGTCATGATTATTTGGGTTTTGGGAACCGAGTTGCTTGAGATATGTACATGTTTTGCCTATTAACCCTTGCAGGATATACTGTTTGCAAATATCTTCTCCCATTTCGTAGGCTGCCTTTTTGTTTTGTTGATGGTTTCCTTCGCTGTGCAAAAGCTTCCAAAGAATTCATACAGATGGCCAACAGTCATAGGAAAAGAGGCTAATCTTTAGAGAAGTGCAAATCAAAACCATAATGAGATACCACCATACACCTGTCAGAGTGGTCTTCATCATAAAAAAAAACAAAAAACAAATAAGAAGCATTGGTGAGGATGTGCAGAAAAGGAAAACTTTGTGCACTGTAGATGGGAATGTAAGTTGGTACAGCCACTATGGAAAACAGCGCAGAGGTTCCTCAAAAAATTAAAATAGAACTATAATACAATCCAGTAATTCCATTTCTGAGTATTTACCTGAAGAAAATGAAAGCACTAACTCAAAAAAATATGTGCATCCCTGTGTTCATTGCAGCATTACTTACAATAGTCAAGATATGGAAGCAACCTAAGCGTCTATCAGTAGAAGAATGGATAAAGAAGATTTTGTATACAATGGAATACTGCTGCTGCTGCTAAATCACTTCAGTTGTATCTGACTCTGTGCAACCCCATAGACGGCAGCCCGCCAGGCTCCGCCGTCCCTGGGATTCTCCAGGCAAGAGTACTACTCACCCATAAAAAAGAACGAAATCTTGCCATTTGCAACAAAATGGATGGATCTAGAGGGTATTATGTTAAGTGAAATAAGTCAGAGAAAGACCAATACTGTATTAGTTCACTTATAAATGAAACGTATGGAAAAGCAAAACAAATGAACAAAGAAAAAGTAAACAGACTCATAGATACAGAGAAAAGACCAGTGGTCACCAGAAGGAACAGGATGGCGGCTTGAGTGAAACAGGTGAAAGCGATTAAGTATAAACTTTCAGTTATAAAATAAATAAATCAGAGAAGTATAACACACAACATAAAGAATATGGTCAATAAAACTGTTAAGAACTGTATGAAGACAGATGGCTACTAGACTATTGTGGTGATCATTTTGTAATGTATTTAAATGTTGAATTACTATGTTGTACACCTGAAACTAATATAATATTATACATTAAATACTTTTATACTAAAATACTTTTATAATAAAAAAAAAGATGACATCACCCTTTACTTGGCACTGGGTTGAACACTTTAGACACATTTCTCATTATTTTTTCAGGCCAATTCTTTGGGATGGAGATAATCATCTCTACTTAATAAACGCGAAAAATAAGGATCAGAAATGTTAAGAAATTTGCCCCAGGTTTGAGGAGGGGCAGAACTTTGATTAGAACGTACTTCTGTCTTAGCCTCTGGTCTGAATCTCCCTCTGATTCTGCACTCACCCAGCTCCTCAGGCGGCATTTTCTAAAAGAAGAGACAGGCCCACGGATGCAGTGACACAGGAGAGAGTGGAGTTTGGAGACAGCATATCTGAGTTCCAATCAGGCGCTCTTTTTCATGGGCTCTTGGACAGTGACAGGGTCTTCTGTCCCAGTCTGCAGAGTGGGAGAACTCAGAGATCTTGCCAGGAAGCCCCTCACTGGGCCACTAGAGTGCTGCCACAGGGCAGCCTCCCGACACAGGCAGTTTCTTTTCCCTTTTGTGCTACCCAGTGTGATAGAGGGACCTGGTTAGGTCAGCATTCATATATGGGCTTCTCGGGAGTTTGGTGCAACCCTGTGGGTTCACAGACCAGAACTTGCAATGCTTTGGTCTGTAGACCCAGCTTTCTCTGCAGAACATTACAGCCCAAAACATGGCAACCCCACCAGGACACTACTCCCCTTAAAGACCTGGCTGCCAAGCAAGTCAGCTTCCCCCGGAGAGTGTCTTCACATTGTCCTTTTTAATTACAGAAAGATTAAATAAATTAAATTTAAAAATAAAAATAAAATTTATTAAAATGAATTAAATTAAATAAATTAATTAAAATCAATTTCAAAGGAGAGTAATGGAAAATTTTCTCTCCGGATAGTTGGAGCCTGGGATGGCATGGCAAATGCCCCCCAGAGGTCAGTAATGACTTGGGTGGAGGAAGAGACTGGCACACGCTGCTGAAACAAGGTGGAGAGCACGTGTGCCCCCTCGCCAAGCATTTATCCTGGCAAGTTGTACCGGCAGAACATGAAGCAGTAGCTTTGCATCCTGATGGGGACAAACGAACCTGCACATGGTTATTCTGTGACAAGCCGTGATCTGTTGAGATCCAAGGAGCAGTCCAAACAATTAATGAAGGTTCTAATAAGTAAAAAGCTTATCAATAAACAACCTTGTAATAAGAACTCTCCTCCCCTATTTGCATAGCACTTTACAGTTTCTACAACCCTTCGGACTTACATGGTTTAGTTTTAAATCTCGCAGCAGGCCTGGTGGGTGTTACCATCATTCTCGGTTTATATAGCTGTGGTTCCATTTACAGAGCACGAACTGGGTGTTAGGAACTGTGCAAGCCCTTTTTTGTTTTTCAATCCCCCAACACAAATTGTTGAGCCCCTACTCTGTGCCAGGCACTTTTCTGAGGGTTGGAAATAAAGACATGAGCAAAAGAGTGAAAGTACCAACCCTAAAGGAGCTGATGTTCTAGCTGGGGGAGGAAGAGACAATGAGAAACAGGTGTTGTGATGATCAGTGCCTGGCAGAGAAATGAAGTGGGGAAGGGGAGAGGAGGCAGGTAGGAGGATGGGCCTGTGGGTAGATGGTCTGTAGCTGCTCAGGAAAGGACCTCCAGAGAAAGTGACATTTGGGTAAAGATCTGGAGGTATCTGGGGGTCTGCAAGTAGGGCAAGGCCAGTAGGCATGGATCCTGTGACTGGCTTGCAGGGAAGATACGGTCAGAGGGGCCAGGGGGCCAAGGGTCATGGAGGAGCTGATGGGCTTGGAAGGACTCCAGCCTGACTCTGAGCAGGATGAGAAACCACTGAAGGTAATCTGGCTTTACTTTTAGTACTTTTACCCCCTTTAATTTTCAGAACAACTCGACAGAGTAGGTGCTATTATAGTCCCCCTTTTAGACGAATAGTTAAACATAGAGAGGTTAAGTAACTTGCTGGAGAACACACAGTAAACATTTTGGAATCAGGAGTCCAGCTCTGGTCTGTCTGCCTGCAGAGCGCAGGATCCTAAGCCTTCCGAAGCAATACTGACTTTTCAGTACTAGGAAGCTTGTGCCACTCCTTAGAGTGTGTTGCCCAGGATCACACACCCAGGCAGCTGTGGAATCACTGAACTAGTTGAAATCATTTTTCTCTTGCCCCAATATGTCATATTTGTTTTTAATTTATCATGTCCATTTTTATGAAAAAAGTAAGGAACAAATTTGTGAAATATTTTTAAAGTGGTATGAATCCTAGACTTTTCCTGCTATTCCAGGCTCTCTCTCTCTCTCTCAAACACACACACACACACACATCCAGAGATAAATTGATAATGAATCGAGGACGCTTATAAAGACCATCTGGTAGAGATTGTCAATCATGAAAAGGTTAGGCAGAGTCCAGTGTTACTTGGGCAAGGATAAAGCTGCTGTAAGATGTCACGTGTGTTGGGACACCTCCACTTATCCCCATGCTGCTTTGAAAATAACACAAGTAGAAAAGGCCCAGAAAAGCAAGTGGGAAGTGCTGTTAAGTGGCAATTGGACACACGAAATTGCCATAAAGTGCATATGAAAACCAATAAAATCAGAGTAAAGTTATAGTTTAGTTCTAGTACGTTAACGTTGTACCAAGGTCGATCTCTTGTTGGTTTGAAAATGTTCCATGGTTATTTAAGATGTTATCATTGGCAAAAGCTGGCTGATGATACACAGGAACTCTCTGTACTGTTTTCGCAAATTCTTGTGAAACTTAAATTATTTAAAGATAAAAGGTTTTTTTTTTTTTTTTATGGGAATGGGGTTCAAAGGCAGGTTTGTAGCAGCATGGTTAGTAAGAGTAAAACCTGGAAGCAACTTAAATAGTGATCTCATCAATAAGAGACTTGTTACCCTATAGCCAGATGGTAGGATATTATTAATGTTTAGTTGCAAATTTGTGGCCAACTCATTTGCGAGCCCATGGGCTCATTTGTAGCCCACCAGCATCTTCTGTCCATGGGATTTCCCAGGCAAGAATATTGGAGTGGGTTGCCATTTTCTTCTCCAGGGTATCTTCCTGACCCAGGGATCGAACTCAAATCTCTATTAGGCAAGTATTAAAAAAAGTAGAGCAGTAAGAGGAAAAGAGGAAAAAGCAAATGCAGAACAATGTGTGCAACATGCTATGAATGGTGTTTCAAAAGGCAAATGCACACAAATATGTCTGTATAAACCATCTCTAGGAAGACGGATATTTAAGGGATAAGTAATAGACAGTTCTAACTAGAGAAACTGAGAGTCTGGGAGACAAGACGAGAGGTTTTTTCTTAAATGTTTTTATCAGATACATGCAATTACCTATTTGAAAGCAAAATGTTCTGAAATGTGGTACACCACTAAAAGGGAACCTCATGACCTTTCTAGCTATTAATCATGCATAAATAAAAGCAGGAACTGCATAGTCAATACCTGATAGATCTAAGAAAAAGGCTAAAATCTCTGTATGTCAAAATACCACATTAAAGGTAAAAATAGAGGTGAGGAAAATTACTCATTCCTTAGTTCAATCTCCAGAGTCAGTGTTCTAACTAAAAAAACGTGAGGAAAAAATTTTAACATTTGTGACAGTTGAAGAATAATATCTTTAATATATTAAAAGCTTATTTACTCATCCAAAAGAAAAATATAAATACCATCAAAATAGAAAAGTAGGTAAAAGAACAAAGCAATGTGCTACCCACAAAAGAAGAAATGCAGTTGACAAATAAATATACCAAAAATGTCCAATCTTGCCAATTATCAGAAAAAAGTAAACAAAAACAAAGTAATATTTCCCACATTTCAGGTTAGCAAATAATGAAATGATACTTCCAACCCAGAATTTCTACCTCTATGAATATATCCTAAGATAATTAGTATAAGTATGGGGAAATTTTTATCTAAAAAACAAAATCCCTAGATTGGTGTTCTTAATTCTTAAAAAAAAGTCAGAAACAACCTGAGTGTTCAACAAGAGGAGGTTGATTAAGTAAATGAGAGCCCAGCCATTCTATGGAATAAAATGTAGGCATTAAAATAGTGAATATACAAAGACAGTCAGAGTATTGCTAAATGAGAAAAGCAGATTCTGTAATGACATTCTATAGCCTATGTATAGTCTTATGTACATGTTCTATCTTGGGGAAAAGTGCTTATGATTTTTGCCTTTCCTTAATGAAAATATACCTGGGACTTCCCTGGTGGCTCAGACAGTAAAGAAACTGTCTGCAATGCGGGAGACCCAGTTTCAATCCTTGGGTCAGAAAGATCCCTTGGAGAAGGGAATGGCTACCCATTCCAGTATTCTTGCCTAGAGAATTCCATGGACAGAGGAGACTGGCAGGTTACAATCCATGGTACATATAGATAGATAGATAGATAGATAGATAGATAGATAGATAGATAGTTAGATAGATAGATATACGTAGAAAGTTCTTAAAGGAAATCTTCCTAAATGCTGACAATAGTTCTCTTCAGACAGGACAATGACAGAATTTTTTTAAAAATTTCACAGAATTTATTTTGCTTATCTCCACGTTCTCTTTGTTTCTACCACTGTGTGCGTGTGTGTGTATAAAAATCTAAAATAAAAAAAGTAAATAAAGTCCTTTCAGTCTATGAAATTGAAATAGGATCAAACTGTGAAAATTTGTCAGGCAGGTTTGGACAGAGCTGGCTGCAGCACCATCTGAGGACTATTCATTTTCGTGCTCCTTCCTCCCTGCTTCCTGTGGACAGCCCCCATGCTTGCTCACAAAATCCCTTCCCCATCAGAAGCCCCAGCTGAGCTCCTCCGGACACAGATAGGCACTGCCTTCCTTGTAGCACCTAGTGAATAGCTGGTGAGCACTTTCTAGCTATGGCCCTGGTTGACAACGTCAGGATCTTTTTCCTTTGCTGGAATACCTGGAATCACCTAGTGTGATTCTATCCTGCATGCCTGCTCTGTGCCAGGCATTGGGTCAGTCACTGGGAGGAACATGGACAGGAATAAGTTATGGTCACTAATTGGTCACAGAGCTTTTAGTGGCAAGCAACAAACCTGCTCCAGTCTGTGAGTAGGAAAGAAATTTATTAAAGATGTCAGGCAGCTCACAGGCGTTGTGGAAGGCCAGAGACATAGGCTTGGTTGCCACAAGGCCAGATAGACTCCCAAACCTCACGGCTCCAGCAAGACGTCACTGCCTTTGTTCACAGTCACTGCCGCTCATGCCATTGACACCGCACTCTGGACACCCTCACCCTGGGAGTAGCATCAGCCACTGCCATCTTTCCTGGGACTCTGTATAGTGGCAGTTGCCATGTGTCCTTCTTAAGGGGGTCTTGCTCAGTGTGTCTGGAGTGTGGAGCTGAAGTCACACACCTGTGACAAGGATTCTAGGACGGCAAGTCCTAGGTGCTACTTAGGTGTGATGGGACTCACATTGTGTGAGATTCTTCATGCCTGTTTCAAAAGAGACCAAAGTGCCATGAACCATGACAAATGTGGCCCTGACTTTCAGGAACTTCGAGGCAGTAGTGGGCAGTTTAAACATATGAGATGAAAGCAGAAGTGTGCAGGGGCCTGTGGGGTCCCTGGTGAGAAGGAAGGTAGCCCCTTAAGGGAACAGGAGAGCTCCCCCAAGCAGTGTTGGGGATGTAAGGCTTATTTTAGGGGAGGTAGAGGCTGGCACTGGAAAAGATCACCATAGCCAGCTCTGAAGAGCTCTAAGAGCCAATCGAGTAAGAGGTGAACCTCTGTGGGCAGAGGAAAACCCAGGGTGAAATTTTAGGCACTGTGGCAAGCTGTAGGGGGACATTTAGGGATATGATGGTGCTATGGGTTGAATTGTGTTACCCCTAAATTCATATGTTGAAATCCTAAGCCCTGGTACCTCAGGAAATGACTGTACTCAAGATAGGGCCTTTAAACAGGTAAAGTGAGGTCATTATTAGACTGTACTGTAATCCAATATGACTGGTATCCTCATAAGAAAAGGAGATTAGGACACAGATGTGCTTAGAGGGAAGACCATGTGAAGGCACAGCGAGAAGGTGGCCATCTACAAGCCCAAGAGAGAGACTTCAGCAGAAATCAACCCTGCTAACAGCCTTGATCTCAGACTTCTAGCCTCCAGAATTGTGGGGAAATAAATGTCTGTTGTTTAAGCCACCCAGTCTAAAATATTTTGTTATGGCAGCCTGAGCAAATTAGTAAAATACTAAGTTACTCAAATATACCAGAAGGTTCTCTTTGATGCCACTCCCCAAAGGCCATCAGGGGGATGCAGGGCTTTTCAGAAGATCATGGTTGAACAAAGAGAAGGAAAGCTTGCCTGATGTAGTCAGGAGCAACGGCTTCAGATTGAAGAGGGGTTTTAGAAGGTCTGGGTTGTCCAGGGAACCCTCGCTGCAAGGGTGCTGTGTCCTCAAGTCATGGAGAGTGGCTTGGGACATTTCTGTTGTCTCAAAACATACCCTCAGGAAGCCTGCTGGACTGACCACTAAACTATTCTTATGTTCTTTCTTGAAGCCCACCTTCTACACCTGACTTTGTAAGTCTTCATTTCTTTGTGTGTGAAATCAAAAAATATACAGGCCCTGTGCTTAACCAACCACTCAGCACAAGGGAAGGCTCAGAAAAGCAGAGTTCTCTTCCTCTGCTCTTTCACATCAGAGGCAAATGCATATTGGGGGTGGAAACAGCAAGGGTAAACACATGATTGGGGTGGAGACCTGATTTATGAACGACTCATAAATCATCTGAAACCATAATTTCCTGTTGATAGTCAAGCCTCTGTAAACACTGAATGTGACCTTGGTGTGTTATCTTTTCTAATGATGCCAAACATGCGGTTGCCGTCTCTGATATAAGTGCAGTGTGACTTTCCCTGGATGCACATGCCTGCAAGGACTCCTGCTCATCACAATGGTAGGTAACTGGGTTTCATACAGAAAAGAAAAGAAAAAAAAAAGATATGTAGAGTCTTTATTTTCATAAACTGTGATGGATGTTTCTACTGAGTACTATTCAGGGTAAATGTGACCTGGTCATGAATCTTCTATACTTGAAATACAATGTGTAGGAGGAGGAGCATCTGGAAGCTTGGGAACATCTTTGTGAATTTAGCATTATTTCTGTTTTCTAAGCTGTTATTTCTTCCAGTAATTTGGGGATTAAATTGGGTTTCATATATGTCTCTAATTCTTTAATTCCTTGGCTTTGAGTGAGTGATTTGTGAAATTAAATATAACTTCAGAGCTACAGCACTGTGTTATTTTACAGGAAACTGAACCTGGGGAAGGCAAGAAGCTGCCTCAGGGATCTCACCAGAAGCCTGTTGGGCAGCTGAGACATGAACCCAGGAGCCCCTCTCTCTAGGCCAGTGGTCCCTAAACTTGCCTGTGCAGTGGAATCACCTGGGAGTCAGTGAAAAATACTGATATCTGACTCCCATCCCAGATATTCTGATTTAATTGGTCTGGAGTGAGGCCTGCCTGAATTGCAGGGTTTTTAAGCTGCCCAGGTGATTTTTATGTTCAGCAAAATTTGGGGACAACACCCTAGACCCTTTTCATTGTTTCATGTTGTATTAAGAAAGAAATGTGCATCAAAATCTATAAAACCTCATCCAGACCCTTCTCTGTCTTTAATTTAAACTTGATCTTTTTCGAAGCATCCTTTCGTAGATTGAGTAAAAGGGAATGGAGTGGGCTGCTCTCAGGGTGCAAGGGAAGGAGAAGGAAGTGGTACCCCACCCCGGCAGGAGTAGAAAGTGAGGCTGGAGAGGATCCTCCCTCAGGCCACACTTCAGACACTGTCTTGAGACAGAGCTGGAAATAGTAGAAAAATGGTGGGATCCTCCCAATTCCACTCAGACCTTCAAGGTGAACTTAACTCTAAGCTACAGCCCTGGCAGGACCCCTGCCCAGGCTAAGACTCCCTCTGAAGACCCCTGACTCTTGATCATAAGGACAAGGCTCTTCAAGGAGCAGTGACTTAGCTCAAAGGACACAATTTCTAGGAGCATCGCCAGCCTGTTTCATCTCAAGGCTGGGCACAAAGCCCCACCGTCTAGAAAATATAACAGATGCCAACCTTATAGCTGCACCGTCCCCTGTGCCTGCAGGTACCAGGGGTCCATGTTTACTGAAGACAGGAAAGGAAGCAGAGGAAGGAGGGAGGGACTGTGGAAGACTAGAATATGGGAACAGGAAGGAAGTTTAGAGTTTCTCTGTTTAGAAGTGGTCCTCAGACCAGCAATATTGGCATTGTCAGGGAGTTGCTAGAACGAGGACTCATTAAATTCCACTGAATCAGAATCTGCTTTTTATTTAATAAGATCTCCCAGGGATTCATATGCACATTGCAGCAGCACTGGGTTTGATAATTTCTCTTGTGCTTCTCACCTGCGGCACTTGGTAAATATTCAAAGCCACAGGCCCTATCCTTCTTCAATGAGCTTGAGACTGGGTGTTCCTTATTAGCAACCCAGGTGATGCCCACCCAAGTAGGGGAACCTCTCTTTTCACAGGGGAGAGAGAGGGAGAGGGAGAGAGGGAGGGAGGGAGAGAGAGAGAGAGAGAGAGAGAATGCAAGCCAGTGGCAAGCTATTTTTGAGACAGTGTCAATTGGTTAATCTCAAAACTGAATAACTGGTTCTCCCTGTGTTACCATGTTTGGATTCCATCTTCCAGTCACTGAGTCACGGGCCTCTGCTCAGACCTGCAGGAGTTATGGGAATTCTGCACTCCTCACTCACCCTGGTCCACAGCCCTGGCCCATGTTCATTGACACCTCTGTTCTGAGACTTGGTGAAACAAGACCTTCAAGATTTCTGTGATCATTTCCCCCCTTCCAGTAGCCCCCTTTTCGGATGAAGAGAGCAGAAATTTTGCTAATGAGGCTGGCTTTTTTTTTTTTTTTTTTTTGAGAAAACATTCAGGTTTTCACAGTGATCTTAAGCTGAAGATTATTCAAAAGAAGAAAACAGGGAGAGCAGGTGCAGCCTCAAGTCCTGGAGTGAGTTAAATGTATGGAGGGTTTGTTGTGAGAATTTATTTATTTCTTTGATTATAAAATCAAGGCATTTCATTGTGGACAATTTAGAAAATAAAAGTCCAAAGAAGAAATAGTCATAATCCCTCGGCTCAAAAGTGACTTGCTAAAACGTGCCACAAAACCATCAGTCTCTCTCTGTATCTTTTTACATTGTAGGAATCACACCAAGCAAACTGCTTTGTAACCTGTATTTCACTTAATGATATATAATGATTGTTTACTCACATCACTTCATTTTCTCTTACTTCCTCAGTTGACCGGTTTCTTCTCTGAATCTCCATCTTCTAAACCAGTCCTGTTCTTGAGCATTGATTATTTCTATTTTCCCACAGCAGTGAACATCCTTGAGGAGAAGTTGATATCCTCTGTGCTGTTCTATTTAGGATCAAGTCTTAGAAGTGAAAAGACTTAAAAGTGATGAAGGCAGAGGTTGTAAATAGTTTTAAGAATTTGAATGGATATACACTCCATAAAAATTGTTCTAATACAAACCACCCTTGTGCATTTTACTTCCCATATATGTCTCTATTTCCCTCTGGGTGTTATAAATTAAATCATTATTTTTGTCACCCTGTTATGATTCTGTTTTATCTACATGGTTACTTTTCTTGTGTTATGTGTCAGTGGAACTTTCTCATGTTATTTATTCATCACTTCTATTAGGGTCTATGCCTGTGTGTGTGAAATGTCACTTTGCTTCCTTTATCGTTTTTCAGCTATGATTCTCTTTTTCTCATTGACATATAGAAACTCTTCATATATTGATGTTCTCCAAATTTGATAATTGTTTTTTTAATTTTATCACTTACAACTTTTATATATTTAAACCTATTTCTTTTCTTTTCCTTTTCTGCTTAGAATATTTGCCTGTATTTCTGTGATTAGTTTATGGTCTTATTGTAAAAATGTAACCTTTGAATCATTTTAGAAAGTAATTTATTGTGAGAACTAAAGTAGAAAATTAACTTTTTTCTTCCTCAAATAGTTCACCATTTGTTCTAATACCATTTATTGAATAATCATTCTCTACAGATTTCAAAGACTAAATTTATTTTAATAATGTATATTTACTCATAAATAAGTATTTTTTCTGGGTTTTCTATCTTGTTCCATTTATTTGTCTCTCTTTACATCAGCAACACACTACTTCAAGTAGCATCAGCTCATAATTAATTTTAGACGCTTACAGAATAAGTACCCTCATCCCATCTTCCTTTTTAAAAGGTTCTTGGAAAGTACCCCCTTAAAGTTTATTTGTTTAGTTTGCTTACCTCAAAATGATGACAAGAGCAACCTGATGCTTTCCTTTGTTCTACAGATCGAATATCAGCCTAGATGAGCTGATGTATTCATCAACCATCAGCAATGCCTTTATCATCTGGAAACTGAAGTTCTTACCCTTGTGGCCTAAGAAGCTTAACTATCCCAATTAGCTCCAACAAGTCTCCAATTGTTGTTTATTTGTCTTTGTATCTTTGTCAATGTTTTATTATCTTTCTCATCGTTCTATTATCTTCTTGAAACTCTTTTCATTCCCTTATTTCTGTCGTTTAAATTATACATGCCCTGCAAAGCAGCTAAAAATCTATCCACAAGGGTTTCCTGAACTCCTCTGTAATAAAGTAGCACACTAAAATTATTGCTCTATGACTGTTCACTCACATTTTGCTTTTCCCCCAGTTAATTTTAGTAACTTTATAGATCTTGTTTCTTTGTTAGATTATCTGAAGATAGAAACTCTACCTTCAAACCACCTGTCAGAGCCCAGCAAGGCCCTGAGCTACCCCCCATACAGGACACTCAGTCAATAATTAACCAACTGAATCCATTCATTCTTCTTCCCTGACCCTTCTTTACTTTACAGAATGCTCTTCTGGGCAGCTTTGTGGTGTTAGCCAGCTTTGTGACTTTATGCAATGCCCAATGCTATTTCATACCTAATGAGAGCTCTACATCTAATGGTAAGTCCTGACTTTTCAATGTTTTGTTGTTTGATTGTATCTCAGTAAATATAAACTATTGGCAGATGAGTAACCTTAAATCTGCATGAGATAGAGGGTTAGGGCAGATGTATAAATGGAGTAAAATGAGGTACTTCAACATTCCATTTATATAAGAAAGTGGTTCTCAATCCTAGCTCTATGAGAATTGCCTGGAGAATTTTTGAAGCTTACTAATGTTCAGGCCCCATTCAAAACCAGGTAAATCAGAATCTCTAGGATAGGATCTACATATTTAGAAGCTTCTTGATTGACTCCTACATGCAGTTAGGGTTGAGAGTCATTGATTATTCCAGTACTTCTCAAACACTAACTGTGTGTGCAAACCCTCTGGGACTCTTACTAAAGTACAGATTCTGATTCTGTGGGCCTGGAGTGGAGTGAGAGTCTTCATGTCTCATGACCTCAGGTGGTCCTAACATTGCTGGTCCCTCAAGCAAACATGAGAGCCACAGACCACCGTGAATCTACAGCAATGGTTCTCATTTATGATTGAACATTTGAACCAACTGAGGGAGATGTCCAAAAATATGGCAGCCTGGGCCCCATGCCCAGAGATTCTGATTTCTTTGTTCTGTGTTAGTACCCAGGCACAGGGTTTTTTTTTGTTGTTGTTGTTTTGTTTTTTTTAAGTGTCCAAGATGTTTCATATGTGCTTTTGAGGTTGAAAACCAAGTAAAAGAGGAGAAAAGAGGCATTTATCCAGAGATAATATAGCAGAAAAAAGTCACCCTAAGTACTCCAAGGCTCATAATTTGTTGCTGTTGTTTAGTTTCTAAGTCAAGTTCAACTCTTTTGCAACCCCATGGACTGTAGCCCGCCAGGCTCCGCTGTCCATGGGATTTCCCAGGCAAGCATAACAGAGTGGGTTGCCGTTTCCTTCTCCAGGGGATCTTCCTGACCCAGAGACTGAACCGAAGTCTTCTGCATTGGCAGGTGGATTCGTTTTTTTCTTTTTTTCTCTATCTAAGTTTTGGCAAGTTAGCTATCAGGCAATTTTGGCTCATAATAGCTATCTAATTCAAGAGGGAGGGGCTTAGATTTTCTTGAAATGTCCGTTCTGAAATGAACTCTGGATAGATTTAATCTTGTTATAAGGAAAATATGATAAGTAGTATGAGTTAGGGAGGTGGGAGGGGGCTTCAGGATGGGGAACACATGTAAATCCATGACCGATTCATGTCAATGTATGGCAAAAACCACTACAATATTGTAAAGTAATTAGCCTCCAACTAAAAAAAAAAAAAGTAGTATGAGTTAGAAAGTACTGAATTTAGCCATGAATGAATACATGAGTACTTTTCTAGATGCTTGTAAAATCATTGAGATTCTCTCTCTCTGAGTGGGGTGGAGTAGAGGGTACCAACTAGCCCCAGTGTCCTTTTCCTGGTTGCATAACTTTAAGACTCTGCTGATGATGCCACATGCATTATTTCAGGATGCAAGGATCTCAATGGAGTCACACACCAGCTGAATTCAGACTGGAACACTGACAACTGTGAAAGCTGTCATTGTGACGATGCTGGAATTCACTGTTGCAACACGTAAGTCTCAAGCCAACCGGGCTGAGAGGGGGAGGCAGCCACTGCTGGGGTGCTGTCTGAGGAACAGCTACTCCCTCTTTCAAAATCCCATCCTGGGGCTTCCCTGGTGGTCCAGTGGTGGAGACTCATTTCTTCCAATGCAAGGGGCTCAGACTTGATTCCTGGTTGGGGGACTAAGATCCCACATGCTGAGCAGCCATGCCAAAAAATTAAAGAAACAAAAAAAAAAACCAAAATCCCCAAATCCCATCTTGAAGGAAGTTTAGTTTTCAATCCTATTTTTCTTTTCTTTTTGTAAATCATGGTAAAATATACATAACATAAAATTTACCATTTTAACCATTTTAAAAAGTAACTTTCAGTGGCATTAAGTGTATTTGCGATTTTGTGCAAACATCTCCACCATCCATCTCCAGAAATCTTTCTTCTCCCCAAACTAAAATCCCAGACCCATTAAACAAAAACTCCCCATCTCCTACTCTCCCTAGTTCCTGTCATCGTTCTACTCTGTTTGTATGAATTTGACAACCCGAAGTGGAGTTGTACAGTACTTGTCCTTTTGTGACTGGTATTGGGAAGGAAGAAAACTGCCCCCCTCCTCAAGCTCTTCTGGCTAAGAATTAAATTTGCATGAGACTGATTAACAGGAAAAAATTAAATTTATTTTCATATGTACGGGAAGCCCACAAACATGAGAGGTTTAGAGACAGAAGCACAAAGGCAGGTAAAATGAGTTACATATGCCATCCTGTGCTAAGGAAAGAGATAGGGGCTTGGGATTTGCAAGGACAGAAGAGTCATTCACAGGATGAAAAGAGTAAGAGTGTACGTTTCATAATTAGATGTTTCGATCAGTTCAGTCACTCAGATGTTTACCCTGACATATAAATGGAGTCACTTAAATACAATTTGTCTCTGGTAATAACTCTTCTCTGGGAAGAATCCTCAATTTAAATACTTCCTAGGGATTTGGGGGGGGGGGGGCAGTAGTTTCTTTTGAGCCTGCAATGGGTCTGTTGCTTTTAGCTAAAAATAAGCTTCATGAAAAAGTGGCACATATTGGGGAGGCTCATCCTGAACACTCACACTGGCTTATGTCAGTGTAATGTCCTCAAGAATCATTCATGTTGTAGCATGTCTCAGAATTTCCTTCCTTGGTAAAGCTGAATAATGTTTCACTTACAGTGAAACATTTTTCAGCTTTAAAAAGGAGAAAATTTAAAAAAAAATGAGAAAATTACATTCAATGTATTATATCACATATATATTAGATAGATAAATATAATTAAATTTAAATATATAATAATACATCTTATCTATAAATTTAAATGTATTAAATTATGTCTATATTATATATAGATATCTAGATATCTATAGATTATCTGTATGGATACATAGATATCTATAGATACTGTTATATATGTATATACATATATATATACACACACACATATATATATATATATATAATCACATTTTGTTTATCCATGTATCTGTTAATGGGTTGCTTCTACCTCAGGCTTATTTCTTTTAGGTCATTTTTGAATCTTGATAATAACTTTTATTATTAAATATCTATATCCATATGGGTTGCTAAAAACAGGAAAGGGTACCCAACAGTCTGAAGCTGTTCTAGAAGGGATCTGGCTTTCCTGCAGCCTCGCTTGGCCTGTGGCAATTTGCAGGGACAGGAATGGCTCTGAACACAGGCAGAGGGTATGAATGTGAGGAGCAAAGGATGCTCTGTAGTGAAATTTGTATTCTACACCCGAAGTTGCTTCACTGCTCAAGTTTAACTCAAGTCACCCGAAAGGTTGTGCAGATGTTTTCTTCTGGATGCCAAAGTTCTGGTACTTGGGCCAATAAAGCAGAGAGTACCTGCAAAGTGGTCCTAATTCTCCTGTTTCCTCAGCAGTTGCATCCAAATCAGTCACTCCACCTCTACTCCTCCCCACCCCCATCCATCTGTTGTCTTGACATCAGTCTTGGCCCTATAGTGTTTCACAAGAACAAGAGTGGCTTTGATGATAGAAGCATTAGTGTAAAGAAGTGTTCCCCAAACTTACCTGATCACAGACTCATCTGAGAAGCTTAATGAAGTACAGATTTCTGGGGCCCACCTCTGAAACCTACTGAGTCAGGATCTACATGAGGCCATGCAATTGTGGATTTTAATAGGTGCCTCAGAGAGTCTTGTGATACCTACCACCAAGGAATAGAAGCACAAACACTTGACAAATCAAAACACCCGAGTGTTACTGAAGTTTAAGTACCTGGAAAGTTCTGAATCCATTTGGTGTGCATGCCCCATGCCAAGTGCTAAGTGGAACAAAAGGAATATCAGATCCAGAGACTGTATGTCTGGCTACCCGAAGCAGGTTTGCAGGTATTGCCTTGACTGAGCCATATATTACAACTAAACCTTGATTCTATGCTCCTGAAACCTGATTTTTGTCTCTGTATCAAGTGTCAATGTGACTCTGGAGTGTGATAGCATCAGCAAGTTTAAACCCCCTGAGCCATTCCTCTCTGACATCAGAGTGCCCCTCCACAGTGGCCAAAGCATCCTTGTCCACTAGATTTGACCCTCCCCACCCACCTCTGTGATGCCTCATCACAGCCATGTCAATGTGATCCTTTTCTAGGGGTCTCATGGACCTAGTGTGGAAAACAGTGAAGTGAAAAGAGCCTCGATGCTGGGGCCAGAGTAACTGAGTCTGAATCGCCATTCCCTTGTATACCAGCTGTGTGACCCTGTATAAATTTCTTAATCTCTCTGAGACTCAGTTTCCTCACCATAAAATAGGGATAATTAAGTGAATATGAGAATTAAATGAGGGATTTCCCTGGTGGTTCAGTGTTTAGGACTTGGCATTTTCACTGCCATGGGCCTGGGTTCAATTTCTGGTTGGCGAACAAAGATCCTGTAAGATGAGAAGTAAGGCCAAAAAAATAAATTAATTAAATGAGAGTCTTCATATAAATTCAGGCTACCCTGGTGGCTCAGTCAGTAAAGAACCCTCCTGCCATGCAGGAAACATAAGAGAAATGAGTTGGATCCCTGGGTCGGGAAGATCACCTAGAGAAGGGAATGGCAAACCACTCCAGTAGTTTTGCCTGAAGAGTTCCATGGACAGAGGAGCCTCGGGCAACAGTCCATGGATCACAAAGAGCTGAACACTACTGAGCGACTAACACACACAGAGATTCATTTAAATTCATTAACTTAAATCACATTTAGCGTCTTCTCTAGACCATTATGTCCCTTGATCCTGGGATAGAAATTGACTTCAAGTCAGAGCCCACAAAGCCCCTTCCCTGTTTCCTGCCATCTTGCCTATCTCACTCAGCACAGAGCTCCACATGGCAGAAATTGGCACATTTTCTCTACTGCTCAGAGTTTTCAACCCCTTTCTCCTACGATTATATCACTGCCTATGAAGTTTCTCTTGTGAATTTTTTTTTTTTGGTGATACATGTTTTGATAAAATTTTCTTTGGGGGAATTTCTTAACTCATTGCACTCTTTAGGGGACACTGTCCAGATCTGAAGCTGCCCAGAAGCAATGGAGCTTGAGGTTGGTGGCCCAGGCCAAGGCTGCTCTGGACTCCCCAATACCCAGGTCACCCACCCTTGGGAAAAGCTTCTTCCAGTGTTTCCTTTGGTTTCCATATTACCCTTTGGGAATAGGATTGAAATGTCCTCTTTTGTTAAAATAAGTCAAAGGTCACTTTGTGGAAAGAAACGTTGTCATAAAGGCCATGGAGATGGCTATTTTGTATTTTGTATGCACTTTGAAGAAGGGCAATTTAAATCTGAAGTTTATAGGTGGGTTTCAAGAGGGCAATGAACCCTAAAATTGTTTGCACCCTTGAATGTGTGGGTGGATTCTCCCCAGGGAGATATTTTCCAGTTTTCATCAGCTTCTCCCTGGGCTCCATGGTCCCTGACTGAAGTGATCCATTGCTCCTGTTGGCTGAGATAGCTGCTGACACAACAGGCCCTCCGTGCCAGGGTTGGGCCGACAGTTCCCTTCTCACATTCAAGCAACAGAACTGCTGGCTACTTCTTGAGCAGCAAGGACAAAAAGAGTCAGGCTGAAGTAAGCTGCCTGGCCTCAGAGGAGTCCAGACCTCTGCGCCTGTTGGAACTTGCTGGGGTCCAGCATGTGCAGGATGAAATTTAGCCATGACGTCAGGGATGGTCTGTGTTCATAGTTCAGGCCCTGTGTATTGGGGTGCAGATTTCTGAGGGTGACATGTTCATCCCTTATGTAGGTAAGGGGCACTCCAGACACCTGGAGTTTGGGCAGCTTCCAGCTCAGTTAGCCCCCAGAGAGGCTGGGCATCCTGTTCCTTCTAACAGGTGTTGTTCTCTCAATGACAGTGCAGCTATACCTACGGATTATGACAGAGACAAGTGTCAGGCAGTCCTCAACAAGAAGACCTGCACCTATACAGTGCTGGAGAAGAAGAACCCATTAAAGACCTGTACTGTCAAGGCATGGGTGTTATAATGTGATTTTCATCGGCCCAGAGCTCCCCGCCTGGAGGGCCCCAGGTTCTCCCAGGTCAGGCTTCATTCTCCTATGGCCTCTAACAGTCTGACTGTATAACCCTACCTATTAGTAAAAAATGTTTTAAGCAAACACTTGAGTATGTGTATACTTTTAATTGATAAAATATGTATGCATTGATATAACACTCAATATAAAGCATGCAAAGAGATAAAGGAGGAAACAAAAATAAATGTTGATAAAAGTTATAATATTTTCCCTCCACTCCAATAGATCATTGTGTATCCCTTACTCAGAAGACCACTGCTGCTTTTCTTGCTTTTAATAATCTGTGCCCTGCTGCCCCAGTGTCCCACTATCTGGTGAACAATTCAAAAAAGAAACATGTCTTTGAGATGAAATCAAGACAAAATCCTCTTTTCTTTGAGGTTTTCATGTTCATTCTTCCTTCCTGTTCTTCAGAGAGCATCTGCGGGGTCCGTCATATACATCCGTGTTTGCCTGAGGTTAGAGAAGGGTAACCTGGAAGAAGTGCCTCCAAGACCACATGCAGCCCAGTGGGGAGTGAAAAAGCCAGGAGTCTTGACTTGCAGTTGGGGAATGGCTCCAGTACAGTTTTCCAGTACAGGGCTCCAGTGTCAGTTTTCAAAACCTAGGAACCTAAAACGGTGGCAATGTTGATTGTCTCTTGCTGTTTCTGTGAACAGAACATTTCGTCAGTCAACAGGTCCTTACTGGGTGCCTGGCAGTGCTCTGGGCCTGGGGATACAGTAGTGAGTCAGGCCCCTGCTCTCTTGTGGCTTAGAGTTGGGTGTGTGTGTACATGACAAATCACAAGCAAGCAAACAGTCCTCTGTTGATCAATCCATGGACAACTGGTAAACAGCTTTAGTTCACCTCTGGCCCCTCACCCCATCTGTGCAAACATACTATGTGGACTAGTTGAGCAATCTCGGTAGGCCCTAGATCTTGGTCACCATAAGATAATTAAAAAAAAAAAAATCCCTTGGTCACTTTTAGTTGCCAAAAAAAAAAAAAAGTCTTAATCCAGAATCTTCATCTGAACCGAAAAGGAATGAGGGACAGGAACATTAAGAGTATGATGCCATATATATTATCTATAGTGAAACAGATCACCAGCCCAGGTGGGATGCATGAGACAAGTGCTCGGGCCTGGTGCACTGGGAAGACCCAGAGGAGTCGGGTGGAGAGGGAGGTGGGAAGGGGGATCGGGATGGGGAATACATGTAACTCCATGGCTGATTCATGTCAATGTATGACAAAACCCACTGCAATGTTGTGAAGTAATTAGCCTCCAACTAAAAAAAAAAAAAAAAGAGTATGATACCATTTTGGCTTCATCTGCCTGACGGTGTTCAAGATGATTTACTTTTTCATGGGCCTTTCATGGGCTTATTAGACATTCCCTCCTGTTCCTCTTTCTCCATAGCTCCCTTTCCCATCTGGTTTCTCTGGTAACTCAGATGATAAAGAATCTGTCTGCAATGCAGGAGACACAGGTTCAAGTCCTGGGTTTGGAAGATCCCCTGGAAAAAAAAAATGGCAACCACTCCAGTATTCTTGCCTGGGAAATCCAATGGACAAAGGAGCCTGGCCGCCTACAGTCCGTGGGGTCACAAAGAGTTGGACACAATTTAGTGACAACAACAACATCCCCTTCCAAGTCCCTTCATGATAGCCCTTTTAGCTTCTGCATTTGTTTCCTGTTGCCTTCTGCTGAGATAGCCTTGCCCCTTATCATTCTTGGGTGAGTTGCATAAAGCTCTATCAAAATCATTTCCTTTGCAAATCCTACCCAGATGGCTTTCCATCTTTCTGGGAAATCTGAGGAGCAGGTTAGCAGCTATTAATAGTATTGGGGACTTCTTCAAAACCAAGATAAAGATCCTTATTTTAACATCTGGTAATAAACAAACAAACAAATAAAATTCCAGTGTGGAAAATGTCAAATTGTGAGGGGAGGTGTGTGGTGGTGGTGCAAACAGAGTGATGCAATGTGGAGTGTAGAAAATTGTGTGGTGTGTGATATGGTACAAACAAATGCTTTGCAGTCAGATAGTGTAGTTTGGAATAGGGCTCTGACATTTATTTATTGAATTTTTAAAAATTGTGGCAAAATACACATAACTTAAAATTTACCATTTTGGCCATTTTGGGGTACAGTTGTGTGGTATTAAGCACATTGACATGGCTGTGCAATCATCGTCACACCGCATATCCAGAATTTTCCATTATCTAAACTGAAACTTTGTATTCATGAAAATAATTCCCCCTCCCCAAGTCTAGCAATCCATTATTCTACTTTTCTGTAGGTATCTCATGTAAATGGAACCAATTTTTGTCCTTTTGTGTCTTCTGACATTTAATTTTGCATCTGTGCGTTAAAGCTAAATAATATGTACCCTGTGAGGACATCTGGTATGAGAAAATCACTTAGGATAGTCCTCCTTTCAGAACTCGCCTTCAGCAAACGTTTCTTTCATTTAACCTTATCTATTAAACTGGCAAAAAGACTGATCAGGGGCGCAGGAAAACTTGTGCACCGTCCCTCTGATCCCTCTGGAGGGCAGGCGAGAACCTTGGGCTGACCCGGACTTGAGATCTCGCGAGACTGTCAAACGTGTGGTATGAGGCGTGGGAGGAAGGTTGTGTTCTCGCGAGAACTCTACCTTTGGGCTCTTGGCGTGTGTCTGGCGGCGGCTTGGCGAAGGTCTCTTCTGAACGTCCGGAGCGATACTCGGAGGTGGTAAGAACCGAAGTGGCCAGCGGGGCGGGAGGGCGGGCGGTCCTCCTTCCGTTCTCACGCCACGGGAGGGTCTGGGGCGCCGCGGCCGTTTTCCGGCCCGACCCGGGCTTGTCTGGGCCTGCTTTTGGAGGCCAGCTTCTGCCTAGGCTTGCCTGCCCAGAGGCGACCTTCTACCTGCCCTCCGGCCTGGGCTTGCCCTCCTATCTCTGACCCTTGATTCTCGGCCTGAGGGGTCACCTCTTTCTTCCTGCCCAGCCTGTCCTCCTCTCTTCGTCCTTGGACACACTTGGCCCGGGAACCACCAACGCCAGCCTGCCCTTCCGCCTCCCCCCCCAGCCCCGCGTGTGACAGCTCCAAGTTTTTGCTCGCTCTCGCCTAAGTCTCTTGGAGCGAGGAGGGGCCTGTTTTCCCGAACGGTCCCAGAGTATATACATTCCTAGCCTGTTGGGCGGAAACAGACAGACCGTCATTTTTTTCGGCCCTCTACCCGCCAACCCAGCGTAATTTACGCTAAAGTGCTTGTAATTCTCTCCGAAACCCTGAGAGGTAGCGCCCTTATCTCCTTTTTACATATGAGAAAAGCGACGCTTGTTAGTCCATTGGTTCACTCCACCAACAGTTATTTAATTCAACACCTGTATGTTCAGGGTGTTGAGGATATGACACTGAAAAAAAATATGGGCATAGTCCTTATTTTCATGGAACTAAATAATTGGAGCAGGAACAACAGTCGTGTCAATAGGCTTAAGTGCCACGTGGTATAACATGGGATGGTGAGATCAAGAATGGCAGAAGGCGGAGAGTAATACTTGACCCCAGAGGCAGAGCTTTTTTCGCCATACTGTTTTGTGTTGTTTTCTAATCAGGGTAAGGTTCCTTGTACCACAACTGTTTCCACTACCCAGTTGGTGATATGGACGTATATTTGTAGGGACTATTGAGTTACTTCTGGATGGGGTTGGGGCAGGTAATCATAGTTGACTCATTTCTGCACAGGGGTACTAGTGTGACACTTCTGAACTTTAAAGAACCTCAGAGTCTTTGAGGAAGACTCACTCAAATGCTACAGTGGAGTTGGGAGTGTGGTGCATGTACCTTGAGGCAAGTCACTTGCTTTGCTCTTTGAAGGTTTGCTAGTTTGCAGATTTGTTAAGTGAGATGATATATGTAAAGTCTAGCAGGGTAACATATCTTACATTTTATTTCTCCCTCCTTTTCTATTGTTCTTGGGTCCTTAGGGAAAATCCTCAAGTTTTATGATAATGTGTTTTGTGTTAAAATTAACTTCTCCAATTACCTTATTTTGGGCAAATAGGTATTTTAAAAGTGGACAAGCATGGTGAGCCATGTAGAGAAAGGAAGATGTAATTCTCTAAGAGGAAGGAGATATCTTATTTTAGAATTAGATACGACTCCCTATCCCACTGCCATTTTACTTAAAGTCAGTTTAGCTGTGCCAGAATCTCAGAAGCCTCTGTAGGGGTTTCATAACACTGCACAGGTGATTCTGATACAGATTCCTCCCCCACTAGCTTCTTGGCTAGAATTTTATGATAATTTCCTTCCCAGAGTAAGTTAGCATACTTGAAGGCATTCAGAGCAGTCATTGTTGCGAGTGCTGAACTTCTAAATCTCAGTCTCTGATTTCAAAGTTTTCTTATTTTCTTAGTTTTTGGTGACTCAGTGGCATAAATTTTCCTCTAGATGCCAAGTTTGCCATTGTGTCCCTAGGGACTATCACAGTATATGTCAGCTTAGACAGTAAATATTTGTAGAATGAGTAAGAAAAATAACAGTAAAATCTTAACATTTAAATGATCCCTTCACCATCCTTTGTGTGGTTGGAGAACACAGGCTCAGATCTTGGATTAAATCTTAGTTCTTTTACTTGGAAGCCTGTGACTATAGGTAATACATCTAACCTTGTCAAGCCTTAGTTTCCCTGTTTTAAAAATTGTATTTGTAATATGTAGGTACCTTAAAGTTTTGTGAGGACTAAATGAGATGATGTGTTAAAAAAAAGTCTTGCTTCATAGATATATTAAATAGTTACTGAATCCATTCCTCCAGCAACTATTTACTGAGCACCTCTGTGTAACAGTGAACAAAAAGATAGCCTCTGTCTGTGGGGAATGTACCTTCTACTGTTGTTTTCTGAAGTGGGATCAGAAAATAAATGGTTTCTCTGTGTCAGACTGTGATAAATACTATGGAAATAATGTTAAAATATATTAAGGGGAAGTGTGTGGAAGGAAGACTTATTTTATATAGGATAATAAGGAAGATGACACTAGGAAGAGGAGCAGGCACAGATATCTGGAGGAAAATGCAAGTGCCCTGAGGCATTCCTGGTATGCTGGCAGAGCAGCAAAAAGGCCATAGTGGCAGGGATGAGTGGGCTAAGAGGAGGGGAGAAGTGGGCAGAGGTAATGAGGTTTCTGCAGGAATCCTGGAGACAGATGAGGGTGACTTATTTAACTGATGAACTACAAAAAAATGTCTTCCTTTATTAGTATACCCATTCTCTTATCAGAAGTAATCCGAGACTATTCTGCATGCTTTATCATATATTAATTACATGTATTAATGTGTTACTTTGTAATAATGTATTACAATACATGTATACCATACACATATTAATGATTGCATGTATTAATCTTTGACTCTTTCCAAAAAAGTATACCAAGTCTCAGAGAACCAAGATGTGTTTCTATGAGGGATACACAGTGGCATGTGCTGCTAGATCAGAGAGCATTTTCTGAGTGTGACTGAAATCAGTGAATTCAGTGTCTCTGTATATGTACTAGTTAACTTGCAAGTCTTAAGTGATTGTTACAAGGGACCAACCAGTATGTATGTACGGGGTTAAATTCAGAAGGAACTATAGATTGCTGTGGCAGTTTTACTCCTCTTTTTGCTGACTTTGGCCCACTTAAAATTTCTATCAGTTTTTATTTTGGCTTTGTTTTCAATATAGGTATGTCTAAACACATTGTTGCACATAGAAGATGCAAGCAATGCAGATGGCCTGAGCTGATAAGGGGGCCAGGTTGACCACTTCTGCTCTGGTGAATTGTTTTAGTAGTGTTTCTCTGCTTGTCAGTTAGAGAAGCAGCCATATGGTCCTTCTCAGCTTGTATTCTTTGCTTGCTAAATCCTAACATTACAGTCATAATTTGTGAACTTCCCACCTAGTCTACCATTACCTGAAATCCTGGCATGTCATCCTTACCCTTTGAATTAAATATTCACTGGCAAGTCAACAAAAGGTTATCTTGAGGGTCCCTTTAAAACAACAACAACAAATTTCTGGCATGAATGCTTCATTCTGACTCTCTTAGCCATCCCTGATTCTCTTGTCATCCCTGATTTTACTTGGCTTGATTATGCAGTGAAACCAAGATATTCTGTTTTCAGGCTGAGTGTATGTTTGGGACTAAATATTCCTTTCAGCTAGCATCGTCTTGAGTCCTCTAGAAACATGACAGTTTGGTTCAGTGAAGGAGTGAATAACTGGCAAAATAGGTTAAAAAGTTTTTGCTTGTCAGTTGGTCATACACAGGAAGTTAAGTCTTTTAATACTTGAACAATTACAGATTTCATAAGAAAATGATCTTGGGGATATTCTGAGTTTTAGTTTGGCATTATTTCTAGACCTCTAGGCTTCAGAGGAGGGAAAATATTTTATCATTTGCTTGTTTCTGTCAGGAAAACCACAAGATGTTTACCATATAAAATTAGGGATAAATTATATTATTACTGTGATGATAGATAAATAACATCTTTTCCTATATTATGGCAAGAAGTTTCCAGTTGAAGATAGGGTACAGCCCTAGTTCTGAAAGCTTACGAAACTTCTGTGATATAGGCTGGAATTTCTGTGGTACTGTAAAATCAGAGAAAAAAAAATCCAGAGATGGCTGTAAACACAGTTACTGTTTCACCTTTAACTCACATATCAGCTAGTGCTTGTGAATCTGTATAGTTGGACTTTGATGGTTCTGGCATTAGGAAAGGCATTTTATATCAGAGCCTAGCCTGAAATCATAGTTTCAGTAGCAGTATCCTTGCTAGTTTTGTCTTGTTTGAAAGAAAACGGAAAGTAACAGTTATGATAGAAACAGTTCCACTTCTGAAAAACCTTTCTGAATGGGACATCAAGGTGACTACTTAAGTTTAAAGCAGAACTATACCATACTTACTGTGGCTGGTCTGAAACTGAGCATTCATTTCTCATTTAGTCATCCATCCCTTTACTAAATATGTATTAAGCCTCTGTTGAGTTGAGGGTTACAGCACTGCACAACTCCAGGGACACCATTCTCTTTAGGTCAGTTCAATAGAGCACATGGAATATGAAGGGGGCTTGGTAACGCCATGATACTGATACCAAGCCAACAATACATGGTCCCTTCTCTCAGGGACCTCTCAGACTAAGGAGGCAGACATGTAACAGTAAGGATAACATGTGTTATAGGTGTCATACTGGAAACTTATACATATTACACTTAGCCCAGAGGAGGCAGCAGCTAACTCTATTGTGTATGTTAATCATTGACTCATGTCTGACTCTTTGCGACCCCATGGACTCCTCTGTCCATGGAATTCTCCAGGCAGGAATACTGGAGTGGGTTGCCATTCCCTTCTCCAGGGGATCTTCCCGACCCAGAGATTGAACCTGGGTCTCCTGCATGGCAGGCGGATTCTTTACTATCTGAGCCACCAGGGAAGCCTCTATAGCTTAAGACTATTGCGAAATGGGATGCTTGGTCAGAAAAGGCTTAATAGTGGTGACTATGCTTCTCTGACTTAAGTATAGTCAGAAAAGCAGACAGGTGGGGAGAAGGGAGGGATCTGGCATTGCTGGCAGAGAGCGCTAGGAGAGCCAGACTGGACAAGATAAACCAGCCAGGTCTATGCATAAGAAACTGCTGTCCAGAAGATCACGGTGTGAGGGCTGCTCTGGGGAGACAGCAGGAGAGTCAGGCTGACTCTCCTGAAGTCAGGCTGAAGTCAGAAGACTCAGAACTTTATTAGAGAAATTTGGACTTTATCCTGTAGGCAGGTGGGAAACCACTGGACAGTTGTAGTTTATGCTCTTTAAATGAGATGATCTACTAATCTACTAGGAAACAGATGGTTCTCTTGTTGGGAGACAGCGAAGACATCTTGAAACAGAAGAGAGGTAAAATGTCTTATGACTTTTTCCCCTTTAGAACCTAAACATTTCATAAATATGCAAGGGCAAATAACAAAGCTTAAGGAAGTAAAAAGCTACCTGCAAAGTCTGAATGTGGAATTTGTTTACATTTTTATGATTTTTTTTCTCTCTCCAGTCTTTGCATTTGTATGCTCTTTAGTCACTTCATTATAGTAACAATTAAAGCTGTCATAAACAGAATAACACTGACTCTCAGTAACTGTGTAGCTCAGTTCAAGTGAAGGAGAGCAGGCATTGGTCAGGATCTGGTAGACAGGGCATAGAGACCACTGGTTATGTAGGTGGTGGTCAACAAATTTCCTATGGTATTCATATTGTAACTATTTTTAGGGGCATGTAAGAGAGATGAAAGTTCTTGACATTAGTCATATTTTTACAGAGAATTGCTGTAAAATACAGAGAATTGCTTCTTTCTAGCTGTTGACTTAAAGTACAAAGGGCTATCAAATTTTAACTTTAATCATTCAGAGGTATGTCTAGCTTTATTTGTATCTTCACAAAATATGCTATCCAGTGAAGATATTTTGAATTAAGAGAGAAATTGTTTTCTCACTAATTTTGGTAGTGAATGACTGACATGGGACCCCAGAAACTGTGTGCATCAAAGATGAAGCAGGCATGTCCATAGATTCTGTTCATCTGAAATCTGAGGGATACTTAATTGAGGTTGATAGTCTTCAGTGTTCACTGGCCTTTGCTTTTTGTCAAGTGGCTTCACTTCACTCTTCACTGTTATGAAACTGACTTCATGTGCATAGATGAGTCAGTCAGTTCAGTTACTCAGTCGTGTCTGACTCTTTGCAACCCCATGGACTGCAGCACGCCAGGCTTCCCTGTCCGTCACCAACTCCTGGAGCTTGCTCAGACTCATGTCCGTTGAGTCAGTGATGCCATCCAACCATCTCATCCTCTGTCATCCCCTTCTCCTCCTGCCTTCAATCTTTCCCAGCATCAGGGTCTTTTCCAGTGAGTTAGTTCTTCACATCAGGTGGCCAAAGTATTGGAGTTGCAGCTTCAGCATCAGTCCTTCCAATGAATACTCAGGACTGATTTCCTTTAGGATGGACTGGTTGGATCTCCTTGCAGTCCAAGGGAATCTCAAGAGTCTTCTCCAACACTACAGTTCAAAAGCATCAATTCTTTGGCACTCAGCTTTCTTTATAGTCCAACTCTCACATCCATACATGACTACTGGAAAAACCATAGCTTTGACTAGACAGACTTTTGTTGGCAAAGTAATGTCTCTGCTTTTTAATATGCTGTCTAGGTTGGTCATAGCTTTTCTTCCAAGGAGCAAGTGTCTTTTAATTTCATGGCTGCAGTCACCATCTGCAGTGATTTTGGAGCCCAGGAAAATAAAGTCTGTCACTGTTTCCATTGTTTCCTCATCTATTTGCCATGAAATGATGGAACCGGATGTCATGGTCTTAGTTTTTTGAATGTTGAGTGTTTTTTTTTTTTTCTGAATGTTGTTTTTTTATTTTTTGAATGTTGAGTTTGTTTTTTTCTTTTTGAATGTTGAGTTTTAAGCCAGCTTTTTCACTCTCCTCTTTCACTTTCATCAAGAGGCTCTTTAGTTCCTCTACACTTTCTGCCATAAGGGTGGTGTTATCTGCATATCTGAGGTTATTGTTATTTCTCCTGGCAATCTTGATTCCAGCTTGTGCTTCATCCACCCTGGCATTTTGTGTGATATACCCTGCATATAAGTTATGCAGCCTGATGAGAATTCATATTTTACAGTAAAAATAATTGATTTAAAAGGTGTGACAAGGCTGTATAGAATTTTGTCTTCGACCTGATTGGATATGCAGACTATAAGGATTATCTTCAGAGAAAAGGACATCAAACTAGAGTACCATGAGCATTACAATCATCAGACAGGAAGCACTTAATATGTGCCAGGTACTGTCCTAAACATTTTTTTTCTCTCTTTATTTTTTTCCATTTGTTTTTATTAGTTGGAGGCTAATTACTTTACAATATTGTAGTGGTTTTTGCCATACATTGACATGAATCAGCCATGGATTTACATGTGTTCCCCATCCCGATCCCCCCTCCTGCCTCCCTCTCCATCCCATCCCTCTGGGTCTTCCCAGCACACCAGCCCCGGGCACTTGTCTCATGCATCCAACCTGGGCTGGTGGTCTGTTTCACCCTTGATAGTATACTTGTTTCAATGCTGTTCTCTCAGAACATCCCACCCTCGCCTTCTCCCACAGAGTCTAAAAGTCTGTTCTGTACATCTGTGTCTCTTTTTCTGTTTTGCATATAGGGTTATCATTACCATCTTTTTAAATTTCACATATATGTGTTAGTATACTGTATTGGTGTTTATCTTTCTGGCTTACTTCACTCTGTATAATGGGCTCCAGTTTCATCCATCTCATTAGAACTGATTCAGATGAATTCTTTTTAATGGCTGAGTAATATTCCATAGTGTATATGTACCACAGCTTCTTTATCCATTCGTCTGCTGATGGGCATCTAGGTTGCTTCCATGTCCTGGCTATTATAAACAGTGGTGCTGGGAAAACTGGTCAATCATTTGTAAAAGAATGAAACTAGAACACTTTCTAACATCATACACAAAAATAAACTCAAAATGGATTAAAGATCTAAATGTAAGAACAGAAACTATAAAACTCCTAGAGGAGAATATAGGCAAAACACTCTCCGACATAAATCACAGCAAGATGCTCTATGACCCACCTCCCAGAATATTGGAAATAAAAGCAAAAATAAATAAATGGAACCTAATGAAACTTAAAAGCTTTTGCACAACAAAGGAAACTATAAGCAAGGTGAAAAGACAGCCTTCAGAATGGGAGAAAATAATAGCAAATGAAGCAACAGACAAAGGATTAATCTCAAAAATATACAAGCAACTCCTGCAGCTCAATTCCAGAAAAATAAATGACCCAATCAAAAAATGGGCCAAAGATCTAAACAGACATTTCTCCAAAGACGACATACAGATGGCTAACAAACACATGAAAAGATGCTCAACATCACTCATTATCAGAGAAATGCAAATCAAAACCTCAATGAGGTTTACACGCCAGTCAGAATGGCTGCTATCCAAAAGTCTACAAGCAATAAATGTTGGAGAGGCTGTGGAGAAAAGGGAACCCTCTTACACTGTTGGGGGAATGCACACTAGTACAGCCACTATGGAGAACAGTGTGGAGATTTCTTAAAAAACTGGAAATAGAACTGCCATATGATCCAGCAATCCCACTCCTGGGCATACACACCGAGGAAACCAGACCTGAAAGAGACACGTGTACCCCAATGTTCATCTAAACACTTTTTATATACCAATTCATAGAATTCTCATTGAGTTGACCCATTATTATTGTCCTCATTTTACAGATGGGGAAACTGAGGCATAGATTGGTTAAGTGACTTGCCTGAGGTTACAGAGCATCTAAATGACAGAGCCAGGTTTTGTACCCAAATGGTGTAGCTCCAGAGTTCATTCTCTCAACTACTCCGTATTAGTGACTCTCCAGGTAGGGCTTTTATTTCACTACTGTATTCCCAGCACCTAGAATAGAGCTTGGCATCTGGTTGGTGCTCAGTCAATTTGTTGAATGAAAAGCATCTATGAGCATTAAATACAGAAGTGGACTGAGGCCATGTGGGAGTGTGTGTGAGAGACAGAGGGACACCGGGGTACAGGTAGAGGTATGTCACAGATGTGAGGAAATGTCAGAGCCTGAAACAAAAGCCGAGACCTGAACTTTAGGCTGACAGTGGTGATCTCAGAGGGAGTCACGAACTACTGCCAGAACATTCTAATAACAACTTCGGAAACCTTACTGACCCACGTTTGTTATTTCTTTGTAGTGATTAGCAGCAAAATCCTTAAAGACGTCTTGACGATTTGGGGTGTGGATCAGGGTGGACGCAGAGGCTAAACGCAGGAGCAGGTGGGCCGCGGAAAGGCTGGAGAGGAGCCTCCTGGTGTCTCTCGAGGCTCTGCCGGCTGGCTTCGCCCGGAGTGGCCGGTGGCGGTGGCGCCCAAGCGACTCGGAACCGAGAGTCTTGTGGGAGACGGGGTGGGGCAGGGGTGGGGCCTCCTCGGGCAGCAGAGGGGACCCAGGGGGCCTCCCGAGTGGGCGGAGCCTCCGGCCCCGCCCCGCGACCGACGTGCGCGCTCCCGCCCGCCCGTGGGGCGCTGCCAGGCTCTGGCGGGGCGGGGCGCTGTCTGTGGGCCCAGGGACCTTTCTCACCCCGGTCCCTGATAAAGCAGCGTCTTGCTTGCTGGGCAGCTCGCGCGCCGGGGCCTAGCTTGAGAGGAGGTATGTCCGGCAGCCCAGGGCCGCAGCGGGAGCCCTCTGGATGGGCTTCCCTGGGTGGGCCGGGAATGGGCCCTGCTGTGCGCATGCGTACTGATCGGTACCGGTACCTGCTCTGAAACAGAGTGAACGCGAGGCTGCGGCTTCCCGGGAGGAACAGACGCAGGCTTTTTTGGGCAACTGTGCTCCTAGAAAGTGTTGGGGAGCCTGGAAGGTCGCATGTGTCACTGTTGCTTTTGAACTAGAAACGCCGTACTTAGCATTAGATGGTAATGACTAATATTGTGGTTCGTTTTCAGTTTTTGCTTCGGAAAGTTGATGTGCTGGGATTGGTTGCTTATAGTTACATGTATAAAGGTGGAAAGATCTGAGTGCAGTAAAGTCTGAAGTGTTAAACGATCTTAAAATATGTTGTCGTGAATTTGTAATTCTCTTATTTTGTGCGTTTCTTCAGGCGTTAACCTTTACTTACATGCTTTAAAAAATTAACGGAGATTAATCCTGAATTTCAGAAACTGTGGGCTAGGATGCGAGACGTATATATAACCTTTGAGTTAATGATTTGTGATACTAAAAAAACAAACTTTTAGCTTTATTTTTTTATTTTTTTTTTATTTATTTTTTTTTTAACCTTTAGCTTTAAAAACTGACGGAAGAAAGAACCCATTAAGAAATGTGTCAGGGTAAAATTGCACGTGGACTATTAGTGTAAATTTTTTTCTTGAAAATTTGTACATATATTCTGATATATGTTGTCTCAGCAGAGATAACCAAATGAACCATTAGTATTCTAATTTAGTAATTCATAGAATATAATAAGTACCTTATGGGTCTTTTAGCAATGATTTAGATGCTAGGAATATAAGTGAAAAATTGACATCTTTTTTGGAGAGGAGAGCAATTTGGGAAGGAGCCAGTGAGACCTGGAAGATGCAGTTAGAAATGATACAAACCTTCTTTTAGACAGAGGATGCAGAGTGGTTGTGATAAGATGTGAGGTAAGATCTCAGGGCTCTTGCTCCTGTCTTTAATACTTGGAAGTGTTTTGGTTATTCTGAGCCTGTCATGACATGCTGTTTATTTTTGTTAGCATTATCTAAGGAAGAAGGTTATGAAAAATTGGTTTTTTTGAGGATTATGAATGGACTGAGAGTCTTAATGGAAGGTGTTCCAGTAGTAACCCATTGGAATGTTGATTTTAACCTCCTGTTGGCAAATAAAAAGAATATATGGGTGATGCACTAAGGAAGAACAAACTGGTCAGGAGAAAATTCAGGACTTGACCCTAGGAACCCTAGTTCTAAACCCAAATCTTCATGTTACGGCTGTGGTGACCCTTTAGATAGGTCATTTAAACACTCTGGGTCTTTGTGGCATCATCAGTGTAGTGAGAGTAGTCTACCACAGAGATGCCTAAGGTCTTTCTAATTTTAAATTGTGTTTAGTATTGGTCACAAGAGGGTTATAACTCTTTGGAAATTTTATGGTTAAACCATGTGACAAGCACTTAGCTTCATTTGCGGTTTAGTTGCTCAATTATTGTTCCCTGTCCTTTGGATTTCATAACTAGATTTGTGCAGAGTATTGTGCAAATATGGCATATATAGTTTGTGGAACTCTTCGAGGAAAGAAAATGAAAGTTGCTCAGTTGTCTCTGACTCTCTGCGACCCCACGGACTATACAGTCCATGGCATTCTCCAGGCCAGAATACTGGAGTGGGTAGACTTTCTCTTCTCCAGGGGAGCTTCCCAACCCAGGGATCGAACCCAGGTCTCCCACATTGCGGGCAGATTCTTTACCAGTTGAGCCACAAAGGCAGCCCTTGACGGAATCTTGAGGGAGAAGGGTTTGGGGGTTCCTCTGGCAGCAGAAGGGCCTAGTGGGCCGTCCGAGTGGTGGAGCCTACTTTGAGGAAAGCTCTATGTTTTTCCTGGAACTTTATTTATATGAGGAATGTGTGTATTTCTCCCATGATCTCTCTCCTTCCCCAAAACCTCGAACAGAAATCCTAGAGGCAGGGACATTTTGGAAAGCACTTAAACTTTTAACTTGTCTCAAACAAAAACACCCCACACATTTAAGGCAATACTTTTTTTTTTTTTTAAAGTCAATCCTCTTTTGAAGGTAGTAGGGCAGAGAAGTGTGTGTATACTTGGTATATTAATATACTAGAGGGTTTAGACCACTGAGTTTTTGCCATAAAAACAGCTTTGCTATATAGTGAGCGAGTAGGTGGAGAGCTATGTTGATTAAACAAGTACCACACCCTGACCGCTAAGTCTCTGAGGTAGATATTGTTATCTGCACTTGTTAATTAGAGCATTAGGTTCAAAAAGGGCACACGGTTCAAGGTCATAGCATTAATTAATGGCTAATTGATTCTGAGTCAGAGCATTGTCACTTGAGAGCCTTTTCTAGTTTCAGTGCTTCTTTCTACAGTCCAAAGGTAGAGATTCTGAAGGTCCCTATTAACTCAGCTAAGCCTAATTACAGAAGCAACCAAAGGTTAAAAAGTACGTGGCTTGGGTTAAGCGCCTATAGGCAGATATTATCTCAGTTTATCTTTATTGCAGCACTTTGTATTAATAGCTACTGTTGTCTCCATTTTTCTAGAGGAAATTGTGGTCCAGAGAGGTTAAGTAACTAGCTCATGGGTCTCAAGGTTGCAGATGTAACTGGAATTCTGGTTTCTCAAGCCTCAGAATAATCTCTTCAACATCACACTTGCTACACTGGCTCTCCAACCTGAAAGAAATAAATTGTTGAAATTGACCATATGGACTTAAGATAACTCACACAAGTGTCTTTGAATGTGACAGTTAAGGAATCTAGCTCTGGCTTCACCTTACTGTGGTTTGAATTGACCTGTGTGGTAGAGTTCTTGATTTCAGCTCTGAGGGTTTCCTCCTCACTGCAGTACAAGAAGACAAACCTTTGCACAGCTTCTTTCTTGGGATCTAGGCTATGGAAGCTGACTACCCCGTGACTGCTCCACAGGAAGAAGGAGGGTCAGAGCCAAGGGCAGCAAAGGGACAGACATCTCCGGGTTGGGTGTAAGAGAATGAAACAGGTTTTTTTTTTGAAACAGGTTTTTAAAGACTCTTACTCTAACCAGGTGACTGCTTTGAAGGATAATGCTCATTTTATTTTGAAAAGAAGGTGGGTAAATATGTGGCAAAGAATCAGTTTTGTAACTTTTAAATCTCATCCTAATTTGTATACATAGCTAATAAGGCGAAAATCCAATTTGTGTATTTTTGCCATATTCAATTCTTGTTAGGCGGGGTGTAGTATTTGTGATTGCTTTGAGAAGGCCTACTTTTCTACATTGTTATGCATTTGAATTTGTTTCCCACATGATCTAGAGCTATGGGGTTTTTTAACATTGTGAAGCAACATTTTAATGTTATTGCTTAAAATTTACACTGTGCTAGACATTGTGGCATTCTACATAAATGGTAAGGAACTAAGAGTGGGAAATTAGGCAAAGGTGAAAGTTGTTTAGTATATTTGAAAGCTGAATATGCTTTGCATGTAACTTACGTGCAAAGTAAAGCAGCTTGTGGTAATGAGGTGACATTCTGCTCCCGAATAGGAGCCAGCATTTTACCCACATTTGGCAGGTTCCTACTGTGTGCTCTGAGTGTACACTAATGGGTGTGTTTAAAACAGGGCCGCTTACAGTGCAAAAATGAAAGCAGCAAAGTAGCTACAGCTAGTGTTTTAAGGGGTAAAAAAATCTCCAAGGGGATTCCTGTCGAATCCAGTTAATGAAGCCCTTCCATTTTCAGAGATGATTATAGGGAACCAGACTGTGGCAACAAAATAGCAGGGGGAAGTTAGAAAATTTCCTGAATCTTTCTGTTATTTTTAGTAAATCTAGTTCGTGAATGTGAATTTCTTTTGCTGAGGTGGTCAGAAGTGAGCCTACTGAATTTCTTCCTCCCGTTGCCTTGTTTCTGAGGATGGGGAATCTCGCTGCATTTGGCCCTTCTCAGGTTCTAGCTAACCAACCACCTGGCGCTAAACTTGCGCTTGAAGATGCAGGGGAGGCCAGAGTTCTTGCGTCTCACAGGAGCGTCAGCCGTTTGCAGGACTCTGCACCGGGTAGGCTGCTGCTCACCTGAGAGCTGGCTGGCTTCTCTGCGAAGGTCGTTTCCTTCAGGATTGTTAGGAAAGTTCTTTTATGGGTTGCCTCAGATATCTGCTATTAGTCCTTCTCTACTCCTTTTGGGTCATTCTGAACAAGGCTAATTTTATTTAACAGGTCTCCACATATTCCAGAATAGTAATCTTGTTGTCCCAGAGACTTCTCTTATCTAGACTAAACAGCCTCTCTTCCTGGAGAAATTTTTCATGGTTTTGAGGCCCCCCCCCCCCCTTTTTTTTTCCTAAGTGCCTGTTTCTGAAGTTTGTTATTCAGAGAGAAATTTCAAAATTAGTCTAATAAACGTGGAACAGATTAGTCCTGTGGCAAATGCTATGCTTTCGGTAAATATAGTCATATAGTAAGTAATTTTTTCCTTGAGATCCAGTGTACTGCTAACGCATATAAAGCTTGCTTTCAATTAAAAATCTCCATTCTTTTATAAATACCATATCCTAATGCATGTATACGGAAATCTAGAAAAATGGTTCTGAAGAATCTATTTACAGGGGCAACAATGGAGAAACAGACATAGAGAATACACTTATGGACGTGGGGAGAGGGGAGGAGGGGTGACATGTATGGGAGGAGTAACATGGAAACTTACATTACCGTATGTAAAATAGATAGCCAACTGGCAATTTGCTGTGTGGCTCAGGAAACTCAAACAGGGGCTCTGTATCAAGCTAGAGGGGTGGAATGGGGAGGGAGATGGGAGGGAGGTTCAAAAGGGAGGGGATATATGTATACCTGTGGCTGATTAATGTTGAGGTTTGACAGAAAAAGTTCTGTAAAGCAATTGTCCTTCAATAAAAAATAAATTAAAAAAAAAATCTCCATTCTTTGAAAAACATTTCCATTTTGGCCTCCCTCATTCAAGTAAAAACAAAAGCTGCATTTTGCTTTACAAGATTTAACAGCTCTGTAGAGCTTGTCTTGAAATCTGTTTTTGTCATAGCCCCATGTTATCTCCAGCTTTAATGTCTTCTCTGTTTTCATCCAGGCAATTAGAGGCAACTGTTGAGTAATTGGGGAAAACAGGGGCATACCTCTAAAAACTTAACAGCCTGGTTTTAATCCATTATCTTTTGAGTACTTTGTAAAACATAATTTTATGATTCAATTTAGTTGTCCTGTTTTGCCCATGTTTACTTTGTCCACAAAGGTAGTATACAACCTTGTCACAGGTCTTACTGTTGTCCAAATATATCATGTCTACAGCATTGACTTGACGGGCCAGTTTAGTAAAACTACCCAAGAAAGAAGTAACTTTGGATTCTAAGTAAAAAAAATTACTTGGAATCCATCTAAGCCCATGCATTCACAGGGCCTAGTGAATCCATGCTGGGCTACTGTGATCACGACCTTCTTTTTCTCAGTATTTAGAAACTATCTCTGATTTTAGATTTATCCAGGATAGATAGGGAAGGATGACAGTCATGGTCAGGGGAGGGGGGTTTGGTGCGGCGAATAGACAGGTTATATATATTTAGGGTATGCTATGTGCCAGGTCCTATGTTGGAAGTAATGTTAAATAGTCATGAATAGTAACTGGGAGTTGGTTGGGGGAATGATTGCAAGATGTTTGGTTGTAATTATAGTGTAATTTGGATTTTTTTTTTTTTAAAGGAACAAGGTGCAGAATGAGTACCTCACAGGACCAGAGTGGCTGCTCCACTAATAGAGAACCCCTTTTGAGGTGTTGTGATGCACGGAGGGACTTGGAGCTTGCTATTGGTGGAGTTCTCCGGGCTGAGCAGCAAATTAAAGATAACTTGCGAGAGGTGTGATGTATGCTTTTCTTTTCCTTTGTCTGAACTCTTAGTACAGGTCTAGTTAGAGCATAGCCAAGGGATTGGCTTCTCCAAACCAAAAAGTTTTTATCCCATGCCTTGCATTATCCGCCTGAAATGTTGGTGCTTTTGATTCCAAAGGGGAAATGGAGCAGATGTTAGAAGAATCTAGAAATTCTTGTACCACCTTACAGAGTTCAGTTTAGCCTGCATTTTTGATTGCTCCTGTCTGTGGTGCCTGTGCCAAGCACTGCCATCACCTAAAAAGTAGCAAAATGAATGAGCTCAGCCATTGAACTGGTCGGTTGTGTTCCTGGTGCACAAAGGATGGCATTTCCACATCCCCTGCTGTCTTTAATTTGGTATTGGCATGGCATGATTCTGTAAATGAGTTAGTTGTTAAGAGCAGGCCAAGATGAAATCTGTTCCTTCTATTGGCCTAACAGCATTCTGTTGGTGAATTGGTAGACCAAGTATTACGTGACTGAAATACTATTTTACTGTACCTGAAAAGGTGTTTTGAAATATAGTTCCTTATGTGGATTCTCATGGGTAATTCTCATGGATAAATCATAAATAATACAGCCATTCAGATTTTCTTCCATAGGATTTTTGTATTTATCCCTCTTTTGCATCACTGTTTGTACTTCCAGAAACAGTTAGTTAATAATTTTACGTAAACTGTCTACCCTAATAGTCCTCTGGCTGTTGACACGTAGTGGTTCATCTCTTCACGAAATTGGTCTGCTGTAAATGTGTTGCTTATTCGTAGGGTGAGAAAAGAGATAAGGGCTAGCTAGTTACAGTCTTGTCTTATTCCACTGATGAATTTGTAAAACTATAGGTTTTTAAATTATGTGGAAAACATAGGGGAATCAGTATTACATGACATATCCTTGTATTTTCTTTTTACTTCTTTAGGACACCCAAAATAAACCTTATCCTCTTAGAAGGAGGGGTATTGAGGGTTTTAGAGTTTAAAGATGCTTTTATGGCTGAAAATCTTAAACTGGGTCCACGGGGCTTTGATTGTTCGATGGGTGGGCTTTGGAACATTCAACCCTGAAATTACAGGCAAAATTTTAAGTGTATGCATTTTTCTGGGGAGGTACTCCATACATGTCATCATTGGATAATCAGAAGGATTTGTGACCCCCAGAAATTCAAGAACCTTACCATTCTGTGGGAAACACTGTTCTTTGGTGACGCTGACATATTTACGTTTCCTAGGTCAAAGCCCAGATTCACAGCTGCATAAGTCGCCACCTGGAATGCCTTCGAAGCCGTGAGGTGTGGCTCTATGAACAGGTGGACCTCATCTATCAGCTGAAAGAGGAGACACTTCAGCAGCAGGCCCAACAGCTCTACTGGGTAAGATGACTGCAAGGCCGTAATATGGTTTCTGGTTTCCAGAGACTGTTTTTTCTGTAATGAAGCATTAATACAAATCAGATAAAAATCTAATCTCAAGTGTTATTTGCTATTTGTTAACTTGGAAACACTTGGTACTTTTCGGATCATTGTGGCTCTGTGATTTCAATTTTCTTCTAGTTACTGGGCCAGTTCAATTGTCTTATTCATCAGCTGGAGTGCACCCAAAACAAAGACCTAGCCAATCAAGTCTCAGCTTGCCTGGAGAGGTAAAGACCCTTTTTGTGTGTTTTGATTTTGGCTCTTTGACTTTGGTGTATTAAAAAGTCACTTTGAAACTCTTTGCATGACTTGGATTTAACTTGGTGTTAAACTTAATGTTTGTTTGATAATATCATCCTGCTTTAAATATTTAATATCATACTTGGCGGTACATGGTTAAGTCATCTATCCTTGGTTGAGTTACTCAACCAAACTTCAAATAACTCACAATTTGGTTTTTATTTTGGATGAATTTGAAATAGATATTTCTTTAAAATAGCCAGATTTTGTTTACTTTTTTCTCCAGATTGGGCAATCTGACCCTCAAACCTGAAGATTCAACTGCTTTACTTTTTGAAGCTGACATAACTGCCCTGCGCCAGGCAATCACCACATTTGGGTCTCTCAAGACCATTGTAAGTAATGTTCATCTCAGAAGGTTCATAGTGAGCTTCTCAGGTCTGTGGCCAGACAGATGGTCTTAAAAATAGCACATTTTCACTAGGCAAAGGGACTTTGTTGAGAATTTGGTAAGCTTTAGATACTTAATGTTCTGATTGAATTTATAGAGCATTAGGCTGGTAGTGCTTGGAATGTATTATTGACTGATTGGTTATCTCTGGAATTCATCTTTGTACCTCTTTAAATACTTTTGACTTATCTCTTAAGAAATTTATGGGTTGAATGGTCTATAAGAGTCAAATACCGTCTCATCTGGGTCTCGTTAGTAGTTGTAATACTGTTGGTTCTGGCAAAGGTTTCTTCTGTGAAGATAGTTATGTAGTAGATAGAGAATTCTCAGATTTTGTAACTACTTCTAGGTCACTGAATTTAGTGTGAAGAATATTTATTCTAGTGAACTGTAACACTTTGCTTAGTACTTTTGAAATTTAGGGATTACAAGTTCACTTTTTTGGTATGAAAGCATAACATTAGTAAACACAACTAATTTGCTTTTTATCTTATAGCAAATTCCTGAGCACCTGATGGCTCATGCTAGTTCATCAAATATTGGGTCCTTCTTAGAGAAGAGAGGCTATATCCCATTGCCAGAGCAGGTAAAGTGTCATTTTGTTTCTGGTAACTGAGTTATTATTTGGCTTATATTTCTTTAGGGTTTTGATTATATCACTTTTTTTTTTTTTTTTTTTGGCTATCATTTATTTGTAAAAAGGCACCAGTGGTAATAAATGAGTTTATACTTCCCTTGAGACTGAATGTCAGAAATTTAGAGGTTTTAGAGATGTTCAGTAAGAAAGTAATTGTTATCAATTAGTTCATAAGAAATTATCATTAGCTCTGTGATTGGATTGGTTCCCTTAGGGATCCTTCTGTTTATCACTTACTTCTGAAGGCAGTGTGAGAAGTGTGAATATAGGGTCCTAAATGTTTTGAAAAGTTTTGGGTTGAGAAGCTGATTTCCAGCTGTACTCTTTGTTTTGTAATTGTGAGAATGGACGCTTAGGGAAATCGTTTGACTTGTGCAAGGTCAGCACCGAACCAAGATTAAAGAGCTTGGGTCTCCTGTTTTTCTGGCAAAGTTTCTTCTGCATTTGACATTGCCTTGTTAAGCAGCAAAGTATTATGTGATTAGCAGAAGTCAGCATCCAGCACCACAGCTGTCCCTCTCAGTGAATGGCTCCTTGGAAGTAAACCTGCCGTTGGTCACCAGGCTCCATACCTACCCAGCACCAATCTCCAGGACTGGCTCAACCAAAAGCAGACCTTGGAGAATAGTCAGGTGTGTTGCTGCCTTTATTGTTTCTGAGATAGGGTTAGTTATTAACTGATAGTATGTCTTTGGTTTTTAGTTCTAGTCTGGGAAACATATATTTTAAAAATAATATTTTATTACAATAGTGACAACTCTGCACTGTAGATTAAAAGCTTAGGAAAAAACTATATAAAGAAATACACGCTCGTAATCCCACATGCAGAAACTACCACTGTAGCATTTTGTTTATGCATACATATACTTGCATGAATATATTTCTGTCATTTAATTTCTTCCATAAAATCACTCATAGTATATAGTATTTCATTGATTGGCTATAAACTTCAGTTTTTCTGAATATAAATAAATTTCTTTTGCATGTTCAGGAGATAATTATTTATATGCATTCTTGATTAGTTCTTTAGGAACGAATTCTTAGAAATTGTGTTCCTATAGTTCTGCAGATCCTTTAAGGCTTTCAACACATACTGTCGATTTGGGTTTCCAGAAAGTCCATACCAGTTTATTTACCTTCTTCACTAAACATCTCTAACAGTGGTAGTCATTTACAAGTTTCTTTCTCTGAATTAAACACAAAAGAATAATTTTACTTTTTGAGTTTCTTAGGTTACTAAGGAGATTGAGTATTTTTTATGTTTATTAGCCAACTTTGATGACTTCTCTAATAATATCTATGGCTCATTTTTGCCTTCTTTACTCATAAATGCACATGTCAAAACTACTTCTCTCTTTTCTACAAGATATGCTATAAATGCTTTCTTCTAGTTTGCCTTTTTAACTGCAGAAATTTAAGTTTTAATATAGTTATATATTTTAATATCTCAGAGAAATCCCATGTCTTTTGGCTACGTATACTTAAAAACATTTTGTAGTGTGATAAATATAAGTAGAGCTTTTATTATTGAATTTCAAGGCAGTCATAATATTCTAGCAAAGTAATAATGTGTATTTCTTGTGTAGACATCTGCTAGAGCCTGCAGTTTCTTGAATAAAGTCTGGGGCAACCTAAAGGGTTTGGAAAACTGGCTCCAAAACAGTCAGCAACAAGAAGTTTCTGAAAAACCAAGTTACCAAAAGTCTAACAGCTATTCTACTACCAGTTCTTACTCCATTGAAATTGAAAAGGTTGGAGATCTAGAGCCTCTTGATCAAGATGAGATGGATCTCTCTGACTGGCTGGTAACTCCCCAGGAATCCCATAAGCTTGAGAAGCCTGAGAATGGCGGCTGTGAAACCACCAGTGAGAAATTTAAGCTCTTGTTCCAGGTGTTCCAGGAGTCCTACAATGTGAATGATTGGCTTGTCAAGTCTGATTCCTGTACCAATTGTCAGGGTAACCAACCCAAAGGTGTGGAGATTGAGAACCTGGGCAATCTGAAATGCCTGAACGACCACTTGGAGGCCAAGAAACCCTTGTCCGCTCCCAGCCTAACTGCTGAGGATTGGCTTGCCCAGAACCATCAAGACCCATATAAAGTAGAGGAGGTCTGCAAAGCCAATGAGCCCTGTACAAGTTTTGCAGAGTGTGTATGTGATGAAAATTGTGAGAAGGAAGCTCTGTGTAAATGGCTTCTGAAGAAAGAAGGAAAGGATAAAAATGGTATGCCTGTGGAACCAAAACCTGAACCTGAGAAACATAAAGATTCGCTGTTTGTAAAGAACATGTGGCTCTCTCCATCCAGAAGAGAGGCAGCAGAACAAGCTAAGGCACCAAAGGCAGTGGCTTCTTCTAGAATTGCTGATTCCTTCCAAGTCATCAGGAACAGCCCCTTGTCAGAGTGGCTCATGACCCCCTCACACAAAGAAGGATGTCCCAACAAGGAAGTGCCTCTTATAGAGGACAGGGGTAGCAAACAAAAGCTTACAAGCCCCTTGCCCAGTGCCTGGTGTCCCTTTAACACAGCTGACTGGGTCTTGCCAGGAAAGAAGACAGGAAATCTTAGCCAGTTAGCCTCAGGAGAGGACAAGTGGCTACTTCGAAAGAAGGCCAAGGTGAGCCAAGATATTAAAAAAGCACCATTTGAAGTATATTCAATAGATTTTTATTTTCTTAATCTCAAACCTTGCAAATAGACCAGACCCGTAACTATCTTAACTGTTAAATATGGCTTAAGTATTAATTTTTGTGCCATGTTAGCAACAGAACATTTATGATTATTCATACTGAAGTTTGTGTGCATTTTCTATGCCCCAAATCCCCATCTGGCCTATTTTATTGCAATTTATGGGAAAGATTAGGGGTAGAGAAAATAGTTGTCACTTTTGCTCTGTTACTAGAATTCACATCATTCTTTATAGACATTAGACTGTTTGGAAGATGAATTGTTGGTATCATGCCTCCCACTTGTCATATAGCAACCCACCCTTTGTCTTGTTGCAGGAAGTATTACTTAATTCGCCCCTACAGGAGGAACACAACTTTCCCCCAGACCGTTATGGCCTCCCAGCAGTTTGTGATCTCTTTGCCTGTATGCAGCTTAAAGTTGATAAAGAAAAGTGGTTGTATCGAACTCCTCTACAGGTTGGTATATGCCACTAGTGTAAATATTACAATTTTAGCTGCTTATGATTTGTCTTATATATGAATTCAGTTTGCTCACCGAACTGTATTTCGGTTAATGGTTTGTGTATTAGGTGAGTATTAGGTGAGGTGGGAAAAGAGAGATCATAGAAACTTCGTTTCACTTGAACTTGCTCCATGAAATCACTAGGACATACTTGAAAGTGACCTTTCCAGATGATGTCGCTGTCAGAATTTTTGGAGCCTGTGTGGTTTCTAATAGCTTATTGAGAAATGAGAGCTTTAAAGTGGGAAGACATTTGCTTTTAATCTTACATTGAAGTGACTTTTTATGTGAACTTTTCTTTACAGATGTGAAGGAATCAAGTACTAGTCAAGCAAATTTTCTGCAGATTATCACAAATCCATGAGCTGAGTGACTGTGGCTTGCGAAATCATTGTCTCTGGGTCTGATGTAGTTCCTTTCCTCCCCAGTTTTGAACTAGTGAAGAGAAATTAGTCATCAAATTATGAATTACTGTGTAAAAGAAAAAGGCGATTTGTTGATGCTGAGGTGATTCAGGTTCCTTCTTACAGAAGTATTAATTTCACCCCTACGCTAGAAATGCATCTTAGTGGGTAGGTCTTTCTCATAAGCCTCCATGGCTCCTTAGATTGGGTTGTTATTAGAAGTACATTAAAACACTGTAGTTTTAAAAATGAAATAGTTCTATAATCAAAGTGTGTTGATGTATTCTAAAGCGAGTAAAATTACCTGAGCTTTTGATTGGCAGTCTTTGGATGCTTCCCTTATCGTGGGTTTTCTTCCATTAATGAATTCTTCTATTTAATTAATATACTATTGTATTGTATATCATTAACCTTGCCAATATAGTGTTTTTTTCTTACCAAAACACATTGAGTCTTGGCAATTTTTGACATTTGTCACAAAACATTTTAGCTTAGGTGCCAGATTCTACATTATTTTTCTTCTTTTGAAAGACATTCAGATTTTGCAAGACTGTCTGTATTTCCTTCTCTAAATGTTGTTATGAAAGAAGAACATCTCTTTCAGAAGGGCTCCATATTGCTTGAAGCCTATACTCAAGAGTAGTTCTAGCCTCTTCCAAAATATTCTGAAGAACTACAGGCAGCAGAGCCCCCAGTGCTGACTAATCAAAAAGCAAAGTATGTTGGAAATGTAGTACTTGAACTATTCACTTCCTAAGTGTTATTGGTGCATCCTGTGTAAATGGAAGCTGAACTTGACACCTGGTGCTTTTAACTAGGCATAAATTAAACGTCCGCTCACTGCAAGCATAGCAAAGCTATACCTCTAATAAAAGTATAATGCAGTGACATTTTAGGGAATAGGAAGTTTTGAACACTTGTGCCTTGGGGTGTTTATTGAAGCTTTATGAAAACTATCGATGTTTCCTTAGTATCCTTAAAGTTATATCCGTGCTTTAAAAAAGTTTCTCTGTAGGAGAGAGATGGTATTTATAACCAGGTTTTAAAATTCTCTAAAATGAGACATCTTAGCTGCTTTCCACTTTTAAACTATTAAGCCACTCAACTTGCCTGTTACTGGAAATACCTTTAAAGTTTGTGATGTGGTAATCTAGAAAGCCCTTCTGGGGAAACTTCACAGTCCCAGTGTCATTGCCATACAGCTTCACTAGAGTTCGTTACCACAGCTGAAAGGAGCCTATTACAGTTCTTCCAGACACCATTTAGAACTTTAAAGGTGGTGGGTAAAAACTTAAGGAGCTTTTCCATTATCTTAGGTTGCAGGAAACTTTGTAGTTGAGGTTTAACACATTGTGTATCCCTAAATTAACATTAATCACTATGCTAATGAGTATGTAAACCATTCTTTTGCATTGATGCATTTTGTACCTCCCTCCATTCATTAAAAGCATAACAGCCATATAGTTGTCCTGTGTATTTGTAAAACACCTTGTCACAAAGTTATATGAATGTGGTATCCTTTGGTTACAAGTACAGCTGAGAAACACTTAGAACATAAAAAGTTCTTATATTCACTTAAAATAAAATGTTTTATTACTCCTGAATTAGCAAATAGGTATGTTTATGTTATTACTATCTGCTGTTGTCCAGTGCTTTCTGCCAAATTCCTAACTATGTGCGTTCAAAAAGGCTCTACTTTACTTTCTCTATAATCATAATAGCCACCAGTTGTTTATTATGTATATATGTAACCTGGAGTGCATTATTTGATTAATTTCATTTCATAATGAGAAAACAAACTCAGAAATCAAGTAACTTGTCCTTCCTTTGTTTAGCTTTCCCAGGGCTTCCTTAAAAACTTTCAGCTTGTGTCTATGTCATCTCTTTAATTGTCCCCAGTAAGACTGAGTTAATATTGTTCTAGCACAGTAGACTAATGGTATAATAGTTAACCTGAAATATCTTGAGGTTGTTTAGTGTCAACTCTATTGGAGAAAAATTTTAACCTAGTTGCTAATACTGCCAGTAGCCCTTCACTTCATCACAAACATGAAAACATGCTTTGGCCTATGGGAGCAGAGACAAATCAAGAGTAACTTTGGAGAAACACCCACTATGTTAATGTTGGAGTTAGGACTTCAGTTCTATTTTCACCCTTTATTGGGAATACAGAGCAATATTACAGTCTTGGATCATTAAATGAACAAATGTGACTGATACAGTATTGACAGGCAGACCTGAATTCTGGGATTAAGTGGTTTTCCAGAAGTGGGTAGGAGCAAAAACAGGTGCGAGATCTTCTTAAGAGAACCACATTACTCAGCCACCAAAGGGTGTTTTGTCTTCAACTCATTAAGGCTGGAAGGAGTGCCAGTCCTGGTCGACAATCCATGATCTTCATCACAGCACACTGGAATCTCTAGTTTTTCAAATTAGGTGTAGATAAAGTAAATGCCTCCAGACTGACTTATAAATTGATCTGGGTGACTACTAAAGTGTCCTCCATTTGTAAACTAGCAAAATCTTCAGAGTGATTGTTGGAGCAAAGAGCCTTTCATGTGCTCCCAGTTATTATATAGAGCATAGAGGCTCGTAAGTGTTAGTCCTGCGAGACCACCTCGTGCTACCCCTCGAAGACCGCCTGGGAGGGGAAAAGAGGAGACATCATTAACAGACTTGCACTGCGCACTGTCCCGTCAGAGGGTTAAATGAGAGATTCGCAAAGCTGAGACACACTCTTCATACTTATGAAAATTTCATCCCAAACAGGAGAATAAGCTCTGAAAATAATAAACCAAGACTGAAATTCAGTAGAAACAGATTCCCCCTAAATCACCTGCTTAATATGTAAACTATGTATCCATAGTAATCTCTTTTTCACTTTTAATTTCAGTTATCAGCATGGTTTTTTGACTTTTCTCAATCTGACTTGATCCTAGGACATTTTTGGACAAGACCTTATGCTTATTCTTGAAATCCCAAGCAGATCAGTAATTCCCTGCTAGTCATAATTTAGAACTTCACTGTCACTGTCAATTGATTTAAGGCAGTATGTAAACAAGGTGATACCCTCTTTGGAAACAGTACTAACAGGCTTTGGACTCTGCACAGGTCCTCTAAATATTAACTTTGAAGACTCAAGACAGTGGAGGGAGATAAGATGGCTGTAATCAAGTTCTGGTGAAGCACCAACTTTCCTATTACCTATCCCTATTCTGATGTTTCAGAAAATATCCAGATAATGAGCATAGACGTAACTTAGCATCATCATGTTGTTTAGTCACTCAGTTGTGTCTGACTCTTTGTTGCGACCACAAGGACTGTAGCCCACCAGGATCCTCTGTCCATGGAATTTTCCAGGCAAGAATACTGGAGTGGGCTTGCCATTTCCTTCTCTAGGGGATCTTCCTGACCCACAGATCAAATCTGTGTCTCCTGCTTGGCAGGCAGATTCTTTACCACTGAGCCACCTGGGATGCTCCAAGCATCGTCATACTAGTTGAAAAACATTCCAGGATTAGGATTAGACTTTGAACTATTTTTGCTTAACAAAAGAATTTTTTCACGTGGAAAAAGATTATGGATAGGTATTTCATTTGAAATGCAGAAACAAAAGGTTTCAACCAGTTACCTGAAAATAGTCACCAAGTCTAGTAAAAGGAATGGGGTTACCCAAAGAAGCTTTTAAGAAATACTTGATGTTCTCTTACAGTTTCACAAATAAGTAGGGATAACAGACACTTCAGGTAGTCTGTGTTGTATCTATGGAGTATTTGTTGCAAGTCATGTGTTAGGAAAGCAAAGGTCCAGTGGTTAAGGTATACCTTATTAGAAGCCCTTTAGCTATACTCCAGTAGTTCCATGAAATTCAGTGACGCTGGTGAGTTACAACACTTCAGACCAACCATTTCTGCAATGCATGTCCTGCCAGATGGCTTCAGATGATAGATTAAAGGGTTACTCCCTCTAGGAGCCTCTCTAGCCTGAAGACTTTAGATAGCTGACTGGCTTAGGCTTCAATTCTGAAGTACCTTAATTATCTCTCTTAAACAAACCCAAACAGAAACTTCAGGCATCATCTATAAACAGCCCTCAAACATGTAGGAAGGGGGATGATAAACATAAAAAGTTAATCACAGTAAATGGGAGATATCTCCTTCAAGTCTATCTTACCTTTTTGTATCTTTCCACACTTAAGATTAGGCATGATGGTTGAATTTGCAACTGTATTCAATGTGGCTGAAAAATGGGCTGACAGTGAACTTTATAGTTAGACCAAACTTCTAGAAATGGAAAAAATAAGCCATGAAGCCCAGGAAAAATAAATGCCATCTCCAACGGCATCACTATGGTTCAGTAATTAGAGCTAAACTTTTTAAGTGTAACGAATGTTCATTTGTTTTTTTTTTTAACGAATGTTCTTTAAACAGGTTACAAAAACAGAAGACCCTCCAGTGTAAACTGGAAACTATAAAGATTTAAGAACTTTGGGACATCAGTGGCATATTAAGTGTCTCTTAACAATTTATCCCCTAGAATGCTTTCTACTTTCATGCCAAAATGAAACAAATTTAGTACTGTACTAGCCTTCTCTGAAGGCTAAGAAAAAATTGTTTCTAGCACGACTGAGCAATTGTTTCTAGCAAGAAGATAGTAAATAATCATAGTAATCCTGACTCAGTGAAAATGAAAGTTGCTGGGGAATACATGTAACTCCATGGTTGATCATGTCAATGTATGACAAAACCCCCCCCAAAAATAAATACATAAATAAAATGAAAGTTGCTCAGTCATGTCCAACTCTTTGGGACCCCATGGACGATACAGTCCATGGAATTCTCCAGACCAGAACACTGGAGTGGGTAGCCTTTCCCTTCTCCAGGGGATCTTCCCAACTCAGGGATTGAACCTAGGTCTCCTGCGTCGCAGGCAGATTCTTTACCAGCTGAGCCACTAGGGAAGCCTGATTCAAGGGTAGCTTTTTATTACGTTTTAAACTCTTTCCAATAATGTCAGGGTTTTCCGGCTGGTTGATCTGTTAAAAGAGTTTAACAGCCTTGACTTTTAGACTTTCTGTAACAAAACCACCTTTGCCCAGTTAAGTACAGGAAGTTGATTAGCCAATACACTTGCTCTGAACACAGTGAACCAAATGAGGCCAATGGTTAATCTCTATAAAGCAAAACAAACATGAGGCTATGTGTCAGTTTTATCTTCTATCTTTTGGATCCTTATACAATTCTTCCAAAAAGGGTAAATGTCATCTCTTCTAAACCTGGGAAAATGAGGCCCAGAATATTTAAGTGCCTAGTTTACTTGGTATAGAGCTGATTACTGGTAGAGCTAACACACTGAACTGATAATTACTTTAGCACAGGGGTCAGCACATTTTTCTTGAAATGGCTGGAAATTAAATACACTTTTTACCTGCATGTTTCTAAAGAATGTTTATCTTGCTATTTCTTGATGTTTCGAGCCTACATATTATAGGCACTTATATAACCATGTAAAATGTTAACTATTTTAAAATGTAAAATACATTCTAAGCCTGCAAATTGTGAAGAGACAGGCATCTGGCCAGCAGGAGTCTGTTGCCCTTGTTTTAGAGGAACGGCCTTACCTACACACTGAGACAGCTTACAAATTCAACAAATTTCTGCACTTAAATTGTTTAAAAAACAATTTTCTTTAAAACTGTGATAAAATACACATAACATAAAATTTACCATTATTAGGTGTACACTTCAGTAGCATTAAGTATACTGACACTGGACTACCATCATCCATTTTCTTTCCTTAATGATTTAGGCTGACTCTAGACTAAAGGAATACTTAAACTCTTTTCCAAATCCTTGAATCTGGGAGTTTTTAAATAAATTCCTGCCACACAAAATTCTGTGCTTTGTCTTAAGTGGAGTCTAAACCAGAAATCAATAAAATACACTGCTTTGCCTCTGTCAGCAATTTTGATGTGCTGAGTTATACTAGTCAGCCAGGAACTAGGAACCAATGTTGGAAGTCTGGGTCAGCAGATTATTTACCTCTTCTGTGTTCCACAGTTGCAATGAAAACTGAAATCTGAAAAACTGAAATCTACTTGTCACCTGACAAGAATTAATGAATATTCTTTTTTGCTTTTTCTCTTCTGAGCCATGAGCATTCTCTTCCGTAATTTATGTTGGAGATGTCCCAGGCTGGGTTAAAGATGCTATTCCTGCAAGGAAGTCCTGGACACAGAAAGCTAGGTTTTCATTTTTTTTCCTGTGGTAATCCCAAGTATTCAGCCTTCCCCTTTGTATCTTTAAAATATGATGTGTCTTAAATGAGGTGTTAATTCAGTACATTCTTATACTTAAGGCTGCCCCCAACACAGGAAATGCTGTAATGGCTGACCCTGAGTAAGAAAATAGGGACTGGTGAGGACTGAGCTGAAGCTTCAGTGTCTATCCACTGGGGTAGCAGCTCCCCCAATTCAGCTCCTACCATTTGCTACCATATACAACATGACCTCTGTGTCTTCCATTTTTGCAAAAGAAGCTAAAATTTCCAGAATTTTGTGTGAAATCTCCTGTTCCTTAAATTTTACTTTGATCTTTCATAAACAGAGTTTGGGCCGATTAAACACTTGCTGGCTGAGTGCTACCCTTGTGGTGCCAATTAAGGTTTTAAACTCCTTTGTCTGACCCCAAAGATTTTCAGTGTGAAAGTATTTTTAGGTTTTTAACAAGGTTCTTCTATGCCAACACTTTCGTGTACATAAAAGATATTTACTGTCTTATTGTACCTAGGAGCTCTGTTGATGTGTATAAGAACATGCACATGTTGCAAGAAGTCTTTTGAGATCTTACAGATATAATTCCAAATGTTACCCATTTTCAATATTTAAAAAAGTCTCTTGCTCTCAGATACACCATGAAATTTTAGATTTTATAATCCTGTAAGAGAGACTTCTCTCTCATTTCTAGTAAAAATGAGGCAAAAATGCTACTTGATGTTTGTGATGGAGGAATTACATAAGAACAAAAATTACTTAGTTAATCAAGTGTCTGAAGCATAATAAAGCAATCAAACAAAAGTACTTTTCAGAGGCTTGAGTACAGAACATAAAGAGGCAATTATGGCATAACTTTAGGCAATTTAAAACAGAAATGTGAGAAAAATCTGGGACTGTCACTAGTTTTATGATCTTTTGAAAAAGAACATCTTAATAATGTGCTCATCTATAAAACTGGGGTGTTATGATTATCACTTCACAGAGTTTAACAAGTTATATTAAGTGGTTATTACTGAGAATATAACCATAACTCAGCAAATATTCATCTTTTCCATCTTAGAGGACAATTTTGATATTTGATCTTCATCCAAGTAATTTTGATTCAACTCTTAGGATTTATTCCACTCCTGTTCATAACAGCATCATGCACCATAGCCAAAGGCAGAAGCAACCCAAGTGTCCACTGACAGATGAATGAACAAAATGTGATATATATGTATGATGGAGTATTATTCAGCCTTAAAAAGGAAGGAAATTCTGATACATGCTATACTGTTGAGAACGTTATGCTAAATGAAATAAGCCAGTCACAAAAAGAAAAACACTACACAACTCCACTTCCATGAGGTACCTCAAGGAATCAAATTCATAGAAAGTAGAATGGTGGTTGCCAGGGGCTGTAGAAGGGGGAAAGAGAGTTGTTTAGTGGGCAGAGTTTCAGTTTTATAAGATGAAGAAAAGTTCTGGAGTTGCATAATAATGTTAATATTCTTAACATAATTGAACTGTACATTTAAACAGTTTGGATGGTCAATTTCATGTGTATTTTACAAAAATTAAAAAATAAAATCACAAACCGTGAGATATCAAAGAACACTATACTACCAAAAAAAAAATTCTTTTAAAAACTACAGTATGGTCAAAAAGCATACTATATTAAGAGACAGTTTCACCATTTAATGGTACCTACCTGTACATTTATACAACATGCCTGTCATGGTTCCAGCTGCTACTGTGTTAAGGTCATCTTCTGCACCTCTTGTTTTCTCAATGATGACACCAAATGCACTATAAAGCAAAGCTACAAGGGAAATGGAACTGATCAGTAATAAAAAAGTGAACTGAAAGTCAGTATGGCAATTATATTTAGATAAACGCATTCTACAGACATCATGAGACATATAAACAATGATCACCGGAACACTGTTTGTAATAACAAAAGCCTAGCAACAAATCAAATGACTTTCAGGAGGGGACTAATCCAGAGAGACTTTCCACATAATGGAATGCTATTGCACTCAAAATGCAGGAAAAGCTCTGTTCACTAACACGTAAAGCAGGCACATGTGTGTATGACTCTGGATAGGCAAAGAAAATGTTTGGAAAGAAAAGAAATTTATTAGCTATTTATGGAAAGTAACCCTGTGGAGACCCAGGAAGAATATCTTTTTCACTTCCATTTATTTGTTAGCAGCTGTACTTAGAATTTAGAAACAAAAGCAAAACACATGTATTCCTATTTTAAGAAAAATATGACTTCAAGACAATTGAGATTTAGTTTCTGCATATGTAAAAACTCTAACAATAGTACTATTTAGTTTTAATAAGCTTTTCCCCTAAATCGCCATTCTCTTATGCCTATAAAGACCAAACAGCCATGACTGCATTACCTCTTCTCCTGTCCTGTCTCAAAATTACAGCAAACTTAGCCTCGCAACTCCTCTGCTCTAAGTTTTTATACTTTTACAAAGGCTCTTCTTCCAGTTTCAATTTATTTAACTGAAACTAAACTTGAGCAAAACATCATAACTGATCACATTATAAGGAAAACATACAGAGTAACTGACCATTCCAGCTTGGTCAGAATTGCTATTTCTGGAACATTAACTAAACTGAGAATGTCCAGGGGCTCACTCTAGGTATGCAAGCAATCTCACAAGTATCAGTACAAAGGAGGGTGACTGCAAGGAGGAGGGGTATTGGGGGCACAAGCAGCATATGAAGTAGCCATTTACTAGGATCCCAAATGCAAATCTGACTTTTAACTGTGAACATGTACTGCTTCCAAAGCCTACGACAAGGCTAGGATCTCTGTCATACAAGAGGCTTTTCTTATCTTTTGACAAACTACCTACATTTTCTCTTATTTAATCTGCCACCGGTTAAAGACTTTCAGATAAAGAAAACTTTGGTTGAGAGCATGAATGCCATAAGTAAGCTTCTTATATAAGTCATGAATAATCAAAAGAGTCAATCATTCATAAACACTATAGTATGAAAGCATTTGTTCCTAAGTACTACTAAATTATACCTTCCTGAGAACTGCAAATATTTCCAATATCTACAAAGGCCCTGTTGCAACTCAGGCAATTAGTCTGGGAAATCTCATTAGTAAACAGGATGATGAATGGGCTATTAGGAAAACATATCAGGAGGCCTGGATTCCTCATCATATCTAGTATAGAACCTTGAACTTTTCCTAACACACAAAAACACTTGCCTTGGTGCTAAACTATCTGGATTTCACTGAGTTAAAATATGATTTTATTTGGTGTCTTGATGGGATAGGAGAGTATGTAGTGTTTAAAATATTTAGAAAAGAGTATATTCACAATGGTATTAGTACCTGGCATTATTTTGCTATATATTAATAGTTTATGATCTTTTCCTAAGTAGTATTTCCTAAGTAGTATTTACACTACTCACCAGAGTGGATTTAAGCATAATTATGAACATCCCAGCACCAGAATTTTAGTTGATCAAATTGTTCATGATACATGTACATTCTTTCTTTGCAATGATAATGATTTATTAAAAAGTGAGATATCTACTTACCCAGAGAACCTAGGGTATTAGCCCAAAGTGCCCCTTGCCTAGTCACCATATTCAAGATCCTAGCAGGGCAGAAAGACAAAGAATCTGTATTTAGAACCAGTATTTCTTTGGTATTTAGAAAAACCATATAACAGCAATTTTAAATGTATAAACACACACCCAAAGTTTTCTTAATTTTATTTTTTTAATTTTAAAACTTAACACCTCCTTAGAATTCAATAAGGATTGCTTTTACTTTACATAGATGAAAGTTAGGTTAAAAACTCCCAATGTTTTAGGGCAATGCATAAAGAAAATTCTAATTACTAAATACATAAAATTATTAAATATATAAAATATATATCCTGGAATGTATCTTACAAAGAAGTTTACAGAAACTGATCTATGTTAAAAAGAAAAAGACATTATAACAGACAAACTAGCTGATAATTAGTTTCTTATGTGTGTGTGTGGGAGTAATATATTCTTAGAATATTAAGAAGAATCAAAGTGTGGACTACTATGGAATACAAAGCAAAAACAAATATTCAAAGAGAAGGAAAAAGTCATCTAATTAGAATACCTGAAGAAAGTGTACACTGTGTCTGCTTCCAGACTAGAACTAAGCAGCCAAAGTGAATGCTTAGCACACTCTCAAGGAAGCACAGCTCTGCCTTCACCAGTGCCAGACGTCACCAGAACAGTGATGAAGGCGACTGGAGAAGAAGACAGAACATTGCTCTTCCAGCAGTGTAACACTGTTACAGGAACGGTTCTGCCCCGACAGCTGACTACTGCTGGGAACCACGGAATTGCAATAACAAGCAGTAAAAGCACCCATTTAAATTAATGCTCAATAATAACAAAAACTTCTTTTACTTCTAAAGGATTATTTAAAAAATTAGTAATGATTACAAATATTGTTAAATAATTAATTGCTATATATTTACTAATATGTTAAGTTTAGCACTTAATTGTTTTTCATTTGTGATGAGTTTCTAAAACTATTAATTTTCATTATTGTATTGCTGGTGGCACTGCAAAGTGGCAAAGTTCTTTGGAACATGATTGGGCAACATACTTTCATTTACTGGGTCCTTACCTACTTCCCACTGTAATCATCTCTCAATAGATTAAAGGCAGAAAGTAGGGAAACTTACCCAAGATCCCAATAAGTAATGAAAGTGGGCTTTGAAACCACATAGATCTTTTCTGCCCTGAAACCCGATTATCTTTCCATTTTTTAAATGCTGCTGCTAAGTTGCTTCAGTCATGTCCGACTCTGTGCGACCCGATAGATGGCAGCCCACTAGGCTCCTCTGTCCCTGGAATTCTCCAGGCAAGAACAATGGAGTGGGTTGCCATTTCCTTCTCCATTGCATGAAAGTGAAAAGTGAAAGTGAAGTTGCTCTGTCCTGCCCAACTCTTAATGACCCCATGGACTGCAGTCTACCAGGCTCCTCCGTCCATGGGATTTTCCAGACAAGAATATTGGAGTGGGGTGCCATTGCCTTCTTTGTTTTAAATGCTACCTCTGTCTAAAAAATCAGAGTAAGTATATAAAAAAAAATGATGTATAAGATTTTAAAAATCTGACTTTAAAAAAGCAAACTAATTCAACTCTCAAAAATTTAATAACTATGATGGTCTTAAGAAACAAAGGTTATCTTTTCTAAGAGACCTTGCAAATTGATATTTATGATATGAAGTTGGGGATTTGTTTCAAAAAAATACAGGAGGGAAAAAAGAGATGGGATACAATTGGTCCTGGTGCTGGTTAATGGTTGTTGAACTTGGGTTATGGTTCATAGCTGTTCACTGTACTATTGTCTACTTTTGTAGATAGTCAACTATCCATAATACAAAAGGTAAAAAAAAAAAAAAAAAAAAAACCTGGAGTAAAGAATGAATATTACGAATATAAATACAAAAATATTCAAGGAATTGAGCTTGTAAAGCAAGGGCAGTGATCCATACAGTAACAAGAAGGTGAAAAGTTTGACAGGCCTTCAGGCTTCCCAAGATCTAATTCTAACACACCTGCTGCCATCTGCTGGCTAAGGAAAAGGAGCTTAAAGAAAGACATGAGCTACTGAAGAACACATACTGTGTCCTTCCACTCATATGAAGCATAAAAATACGCTTAAAAAAAAAAAAAAACCAACTAAATAACATTATTTAAGGAACAGCAAAAGGAACTGGTCATGTTTATTTCTTAAGCAGGGTGAAGATACACATAATGTACACTTTCTGACTTTTTTATTTGGACTTTCCCTTCTCTACAAACTTCAGTTTCCTAAGATAAGACTATCTTACTCCTTTCAGAACTACCTCTAAGTTCTAGGAATTTCATGGAAATGTTCTGCACCTTTGCATTTCAGAAATGGAGGGTGAAGTCAATGAGAAATTCAAATGACAGCATATTTAGTAATGACTCTTATGTGCTTATTTCTTCACTTACCATGTCCTATGGTTTTGCACAGCCCTGAACAATCCAAATAATGTACTAGTAATTCAACAATTTGAAAAGCATGTAATATAGGCCTGCAAAATAGAACAGGTGTAGCTGAGAAGTTAGGTTGGAATAGCCCCAGCTGATGGACACTGATTCAAAAATCACTCCTAAAAGCTTAGACCCAGCAACTTGATTCCTAAATTCCTTTTATAATGAATAAGGGGAAAACACCAGCAAAAAAATTGACCAAAAATTATACAGTACTCTAGATATTGTAATCTCAAGGTCGTGCTCATCAAGCCAACAAAGTAGAGATTAATACTCAAACATCAGTATGTCATTACATGAGACTTACTGTACATTTCTTGGTTTGGACCAGGCCATGTTCTGGGTTTCCTTCAATCCCAGCCGTAGACCATTCATTGCCCCAAATGCAGCCCCTGGCAAATCATAGTAATAATTCATTCAAATAATCAGCTTTATATTAAAGAGCAATTATACTTGATTCTTTCTTATTTTTATTTAATAAGAAAAAAATGTAAATAATGACTTTTTAAAAAACCACCCTGAAGCTATTATTTTAATTGCCTTGGATTTTAAGCACTTTTGACTACTTGGATTTAGGACACTTAAAAACCATATATAAATACCAACCTGTCATACAACATCCTCCAATGGTAAAGAAGGCCAGTTCAAATCTGCCCCGGGTTTTGTTAGCTCCAGTTGGTAAAATAAACTCATCTGTATCCTACAGGGATAATAATGAAAATCAAGTTCAGCTCCCCTCAACAGACGTATACTACTTGCAAAGTGTTTAATTTTTTAAAGGAGTTTTTCACAGAATGTAAAATGTAAATTAAGTAAAACTCCACTATATTTCGTCAAACAAAGATAAAACTTTCTGCAACAAAAGCAACATCTAAACCAAAGTGAAATGAAATACATAACATATACAGTTATGCTCATTAGTTCTTAGGAGAAATTCTTGCTCAGAATTTAGCTTCTCAACATAAGTTTGATAGATTATACGTAATTTGCCTTCACGACAAATTTGGCAATTTAAGAGTGCCATCTCTATAGAAAGGCAAACTGAAAGCTATGAGAGGTAACAAAAAACCAGTCTGGAAGGAGAAAACAACTCATTCTGTAGCTATTAGTGCTTTTTATTAACCACCATTTTACTATATGTAAGACCAAATGATCATTAAAAACGAGGAGAAACTACAGAAGTACAATACACTGGATCACTTACACAAGGGTAAAAACACCACTTTAACAGTTCTTAACTGCTTGGAGAGCATATACTCCTTTTATAATCTCGGAAAGCTACTAGAAGGAAAGCTACCCTCCTTCTAGTAAATGCATACACAAAATCTGGTATGAACTTCCTGCCTGAATCCTAGGCTGAGAAGCATCACTGTAAGCACAACAGGATTGATTTTGCAATACAATATACTTTTATGAAGAACAAATACATTCCTGCCAAGCTTTCCATAGAAAAATAGCTAAAATTAGCTCCTGAACCACAGCACACACCCTTAACAAAAAATGCTAACAAATAAACATCCCTTTGGCAAACACTGACCTTTGGTAAATGCAATCATGACTAGGAAAACTGTGCCTCTGCGGTAGTTTTGATTTCTGGCTTGTGCATGAATTCTTACCAAAAATTGTACAAATAAATAAGCACATGTACTCTTATCACACAGAAATGGTCTGCTGAGCAATGATAAACAAATCTGAATAGATTCTATGTTGAAATATATTAAACATATATTTGTAAGTTCTGAGTGCTTCCTGACTTTTCATGTAATGACTTAGTTTTAAATTGTGCTTCTTGTTTAAGGTTTTTAGGAATGCTGTATTTAATATGATAAGGTAAACAATATGATAATTATTTATGATCCAGAAATGGATCCCAATACAAACAGGGGGGAAAAAAAAAGATGGTCATAATCAACATTAGTAGGTTCAAGTGCATGTCATCACTGACTCACTCTTCAGTTAGTGAGTCAACCTTGCATTCCTGAGATATCCAACAATTACTCTTTGATGTTGTGTGTGTGCGCACATTAAGTAGCTCAGTCATGTCTGATTCTCTGCGACCCATGGACTGTAGCCAGCCAGGATCCTCTGTCCGTGGGATTCTCCAGGCAAGAATACTGGAGTGGGTTGCCATGCCCTCCTCCAGGGGATCTTCCTAACCCTCTGGCGTGTCCTGCCTTGGCAGGTGGGTTCTTTACCCTTAGTGCCACGTGGGAAGCCCTTTTGATGTTGTAAACTAAGTTGCTGTTGTTTTGCAACTTTGTGTTGAATCAGCAACTTCCCCAAATCCACCCCCCCAAAAAACAAAACCCCGAGCAAACAAAAAATCAAACCCCCACAAAAACAAACAACAAAAAACTGAGGCTAATATAAACCTTAAAATGTATAACCCCTAATTTCAAATGTTTGTATTCATCAGACCACTCTTATTTCCACAGGCTTCTGAGTAATAACAACCGGATCTAATAAAATAAACTCAGGTAGTAAAAAAAATTTTTTTCACATGTACTGATTTAAGATTTCATTAAAAAGATTTCCACTTTATTTAATGATCTCTTATAACTTCGTAACTTCTCACACAATATTTTTGATGGGGTTCAAAAACTAATTGCTTGTTGCTTTTACATATAAATCTTTAATTTGTGCTCTGATCTCTGCTGATTACAGAAGTGCATACAAAGAAGCAGGTAGCCACTGCTGTTGTACCCTCCCCACCCCTACTTATTCCCAGGGTTTTGAAAAAAAGCTGGGAGCTGGTCCCCTTATTGTTTCCTCTTTCATGAACTAGACATTAAAGACTAGAACATTCAAAAGCAATTTTATGTAAAGGGAAAATCAGAAAGAGACAACACACGTCCAGGAAAAAAGTGTAGGCTCTGTAAAGAACTGAGAAGAGCTTAAGTTTATATACTTCAGGCTGGTCCTCAACACAAAGATAGCCTGTATGCTTAAAAAACCAAAAACAATAACCAAATAAAAGCAAACCCTCAGGGAAGGCAGGAGAATCTGATCTCCAGAGTTAACCACATTATTAGAAATGTCTGGTTTTCAACAACAAAAAAAAATCACAAGCCATACAAATAGGAAAGTATGGGCCATTCAATGAAAAAAAAAATCAACAGAAATGTCCCTGAAAAACACCTGATAGTAGATTGACTAGGCTTTAAAAGAAAAGCCTAGATCTAAATGACTTTAAAATAATCATCATAAAGATGCTCAAAGACCTTAAGAAGATGTGGAGAAAATCAAGACAATGTATGAACAAAATAGAAACAGAAAGAAAACCTAGAAAGAAACCAAAAATAAATTCTGAAACTGAAAAGAACAACGGCTGGTAAATTCACTAAATGGATTCAAAGATTTGAGCAGGTAGAACAGACAATCATCAATTGTAAAGACAACAGAAATTACTGAATCTGAGGATCAGGAGGAAATATAACTGAACAGAAGTGAACAGAGAGCCTAAAGGATCTGTGCGATGTCACACAGCAGACTAAAACACAGACTGTGCGAGTCACAGATGGGAATGTTCAAAGAAACAATGGCCGAAAACTCCCAAACTCGATAAAAGAGATGCAAGTGAACATTCAAGAAACTCAATAAACACCGAGGAAGATATATTCAGAGAGATCCACACTGGGATGTATTAAAATCAAGTTTTGAAAGTTACAAAGAGAGATTCTTGAATGTAGCAAGAGAGAAGCAACTTACATATAAGAATCCTCAATAAGATTATCAGTCAATTTCTCAAGAGAAACTTTGGAGGCCACTAGGAAGTGGGCTGATATATAAAACTGTCCTTTAAAAATAAAGGAGATATTAAAAATTCCCGGAAAAATAAAAGCTGAGCGAGTTTGTGACCACTGGACCTGCCCTGCAAGATACGATGAAGGGAGTCCTGCAAAGCACAATGAAAGGACACTAGACAGGAACTCACAGCCTGATGAAGGGACAAAGTGTAACAAAAGCAAATAAATGGACCACTATGAAAATACTACTGTAGCTTATGTTTTGACTCCCCCTTTGTATTTCTACATAACTTTACATTTTAAAGGATTTAGAAGAATTATTAGATTATGTTTTTGAGCACATGATGTATAAAGATACAGTTCTCTGACATCAACAATTGAGAGGGGCAGGGACAGTTGGTAAAGGAGCAGTATTTTTGAATGTTGCTAAAGTTAAACTGCTATAAATTCAAATTAGTGTTATAACTTTAGAAAACTGCTATAAACAACCAAAAAAAAAAAAAAAAGGTTATGAGAAAGGAATTTAAACAATTCCCTACAGAAAAAATCAAACACAAAAGAAATTATTAATGTAAGAAGGGAGAGAGAAAAAAGTTAGGTTACAGAAAATGAAGAGCAAAACATCAAAAATCTCTCCTTAGCAGTAACCACTTTAAAGTGTATTCAACACTCTAGACAAAAGACAGAGATTAGCGCAATGCACTCAGAAATGTGATCCATTTATACATATGGTGCCTACAACAGATTCACTTTACTTCCAAAGACACAAAAAGATTGAAAGTGAAAGGATGGAAAAAGATATTCTATGCAAATAATAACCATAAGAGCAGGGTGGCTGTACTAACATTAGAAAATAAAAGGTTTATAAGAAACTCATATCAATAAAGTTTCAATACAGCAAGCAAATACAAATACAATTATAAACATTTATTTATCTAGTAACAGACCATCAAAATATATTAAGCAAAGTGTCAGTCAGTCAGTCATGGCCGAATCTTTGTGATCCTATGGACTGTGGCCCACCAGGCTCGTCTGTCCTTGGACTTCCGAGGCAAGAATACTGGAGTGGATTGCCATTTCCTTCTCCAAGGGATCTTCCTGACCCAGGGACTGAATTCACATCTCTTGCATTGGTAGGCAGATTCTTTACTGCTGAGCCATCAGGGAAGACCCCATAATAAAGATCAGGGCAGAGATAAATAAATTACTGAAATCAGAAATGAAGGTGAGGATACCACTACTGATTCTAAAGAATTAAAAAGGATTATAAGAAACTGTCATTAACAATTGTATGCCAACAAACCGAGTGTCCTTGATGAAATGTACAAATTCCTAGAAACACAAAACTTACCAAGAAACAGAAAATCTGAAGAGACTAGTAAGAAGACTGAATCACTAATTAAAAAAAAAAAAATCTCACAACAAAGAAAAACCCTGGACCTGATGGCTTCACTGGTAAGTTTTACCAAACATTTAAAGAACTAACCCCCAATCCAGGGGTTCCCTGGTGGCCTAGTGGTTAGGATTCCAGACTTTCACTACCATGGGCTGGGTTCAATCTCTGGACAGGGAAGCTGTAGAGCACAGATGGAAAAAAAACAAAAAACCCCAAAACCCTAATACCAATCCTCAAACTTTTCCTGAAGTGGAGGAAATACTTGGAACATTTCATGACTCTGTGTGTGAGGCAAGTATGATCATACCAAAGTCAAACAAAGACACTACAAAAAAACTACAGACCAAAATCCCCTATGAACACTTATGCAAAATCTTAAACAAAATTCTAGGAAACCAAATCCAGCAGCATATTCAAAGGGTTATACATCATGACCAAGTGGCGCTTATTCCTGGGATGCAGGATGTCCTAATAAATGAAAACTCATCAATGTAATACACCATATTAACAGAATGAAGGGGGGGAAAAAAACCCCACATGACCATCTCAATTGATGCAGAAATAATATTTGACAAAATCCAACATACTTTCAGGATAAAAAACAAACTAGGAACAAAAGGAAACCACCTCAATATAACAAAAGGCATACATGAAAAACTCATAGCAAATACCACACCCAAAGGTGAAAGACTGAAAGATTTTCCTCTAATACACGTGAACAAGGCAAAGATGCTCTTTTTTTTTGGTCACTTCTATTCAACACAGTATTAGGATTTCTAGCCAGAGCAATTAGGAAAGAAGAATGAAAAGGCACCCAAATTATAAAGAAAGAAGTAAAAAATTTTTTCATAGATGATCTTATATGTAGAAAATTCTAAAGACTGCACAAAAAACCCAGTTATAACTAATAAATAAATTCAGCAAAGTAACAGGATACAAAGACAACAGAAAAAGCAGACGCATGTCTACAAACTAACAATAAACAATCCGAAAAGGAAATTACGAAAACAATTCCACTTACAACAGAATCAAAAAGAATAAAAATACTTAGGAATTAATTTAACCAAGGAGGTAAAAGTCTTGTACAAAGAAAGCTGTAAAACTTGCTGGAAGTAATTTAAAAAGACAGAAAGAAATGAAAACATATCCCATATTCATGAATCAGACTTAATATTGCTAAGATGTCAATATTACCCAAAACAATCTACAAATTCAATAATTCCTATCAAAACAGGAACTGACATTTTTGCAGAAACAGAGGAACCCATTTCAAAGGTCATACGGAATTTGAACAAACTCCAAAGAATCAAAACAACCTTGAAAAATGAAGAACAATCCTGAAGGACTCACACTTGCTGATATCAAAACTTACCAAAGCTACAATAATCAATAAGCCTGAATGTATGCTGGCGTGGTACATACAGACATGCAGATCAACGAAATAGAACAGAGAGTCCAGAAACAAACCTTTGCACATATGGTCAAACGATTTTTGGCTAGAATATTAAGGCCATTACACAGGGAAACAACAGTCTTTTGAGCAAATGGTACTGTAAAAACTGGACAGTCATATGAAAAAGAGTGAAGTTGGATCTTTACCTAACATCACATACAAAAATTAACTCAAAATGGATGAAAAACTTAAATGGAAGACCCAAAACTGTAAAACTCTTAGAATGGAATGTAAAATAGTATAGCTGCAGTGGAAAACAGTATAGCAGTTTCTCAAAAAATTAAAAATATGATTACCATATGATATGACAATTCTACTTTTGAATATATAATCAAAAGAATCAAAATGAGGATCTGGAAAAGTTATTTATACACCAAAATTCACAGTGGCACTATTCACCATAACTGAAACATGGAAGCAATCCGAGTGTCCACAGGACGCGTGAATGGATAAGCAAAATGGGATATTATGCAGCCTTAAAAAGGAAGGAGATTCTGACACAGACTACAATACATACATGAGCCTTCAGGGGATTATGCTAAATGAACTAAATCAGTCACAAAAAAAATAAATACTCTACGATTCCACTTATTTGAGGTACTCAAGAGTATTCAAAAATCGCAAGACAAAAAGCAGAAAGGTGGTTGTCAGGAACTGGGAAGAGGATGGAAAAAGGAGTTACTGTTTAATAGGTATAGAGTTTCAGTTTTACAACATGAAAAGCATGGAACCGGTAGGTGGTAATAGCTATACAGTATTAGGAATGCAACCACTAAACAGTAAAGTTAGAGATGGTAAATTTTGTTAATTTTATCACAACCTTAAAAAAAAAATGATAAAACAAAACAAAAAACGAGCCAAACCCCCAAATCCTTTAATCACCTAGTGTCAGGAAGAGATGCAAGGCAAATCCCTATAGTTTGTGGGTGAAAAAGGGTGAATGAGGACCAGAGACTTGATGCCTCTAGAAGCACATATCACAGATCAAATCAACGTAGGTACCTACGGTTATTTTTTTTAAATGGTAAAGTAGAGGACCAGGCTAATAAAATTCTTACCTGTACGAGATACCGTGGATCCACATTTAAATAAGGAGACAGAGGGTTCATACCAGTTACTAGAGAGAAAACAAAGAATATATTGCAATAAAAATTTAATTATTTCATTTAGTATTAATTTTGTTCTTGATTCTTCAATGTGTTCTGCAATTCTGATTTACAATGCATGGCAATTTTTCTCCCACTTTCCTTGTCTTATCCTTCCTGTCTGGCAGTTTAGGGGCTGACTCCTCCTGGCGCCCTAAATCCTGCACTGGTGTTTCAGGCTCTCATATCAAGACACTGGCAGTAACATGGACCAAATAACTGAAGAAGCAGGAAGCACAGCACAGTTCAACTATAAAGCTAATTTCCTTCTACTTTACTACAAAAATATCTGACAATTGGGTGTGTGTTAGTTGCTCAGTTGTGTCCGTCTCTTTGTGATTCAATGGACTGTAGCTCGCCAGGCTCCTCTGTCCATGAATTCTCCATGCAAGAATACTGGAGTGAGGTGCCATTCCCTTCTCCAGGGGATCTTCCTGAACCAGGGATCAAACCCGGATCTCCTGCATTGCATGCAGACTCTTTACTGTCTGAGCTTATACAGATTGCAAAGTAAGACTGACAAGAGACAAATCAATTTCATGAAGGGGAAAAAAAAATCATTTGGGTTATGTGTTGTGTATAAATATTTTAAGGCAATTCCTTCAGATCTAAGTGTTGACAGTTGCTGACAAAGTTGATTTATATAATAGAGAATTCTAGGTCCTCACCAGAAGGATGGGGGTTAGGACAAAAGAAAATGGGAGCTCTCCGAGGGCCAGACTTGAATTCCATTACCTTTGAAGACAGAAAAATTTATCAAGGAAAAATCAACTTCCTCACATTTTAAAATTAATCTTTGGCGCCTCTGTATCTCAGATGACTGTTCTCAAATCTATCCATTACCCAGGACTCTGGTCTTTTCATCAATTCAAAGTTCTATTAGTTCTATATCCAGTATCTATCTTAAATTGTTACTTATCATCTTTATTGCTACCATCCTAGTCCAATCACTACCTAATTGGACTCCTTACTTGCTCCAGTCTCTCCAACTCACTTTCTTAATGGGTAATTAAAGTGATTTTTTTCAGAAAAGGAAATCAATCTAAATGGCTTCCATTTACTCTTGTAACTAAGTCCAAGCTCCTTATAAAACACTTCATTAGCTGCCATTTCTTCCCCTCTAATCTCAGTATCTCCAGCCTCACCACCTCCCTTGTAGATTGTAGACACAATGGCTTAACAGCTGTTCCTTGAACACTTACCTCCCCTCAGACATTTGAATGGTATTCAGGTCACAGCTCAAATGTCAACAATCCTGAGTAGTTTTTCCTGGGCCATTTTTAAATGGCTTCAGCTCCCATTTGGAAAAGGAAAAGGCAACCCACTCCAGTGTTCTTGCCTGGAGAATCCCAGGGACGGGAGAGCCTGGTGGGCTACCATCTATGGGGTCGCACAGAATCCGACACGACTGAAGTGACTTAACAACAGCTCCCATCACCATCTCAAAATCCTATTTGCTTTTACACACTTAGCACTAACTGAAACACTTTACTTACTTACTTGGCTCACTTCAATGGAATGGAAGCTCTGTGAAAACATCAGTCATTTTAAAATATATAACTGCTGAAGTCCTGCACCCAAAAAACTCCATCTCAAGTACTCAATGAATAGTGTTTACTCCTTGATCTCTTAATTCACCTTGAAATCTTAATGTAACAATATCTTTTCACATTAAGGCAGTGCCCTTTGTGCTCTGAAACTCATCAAATAGCCATATTCTATAACTTATTATATGCAAACTGTGTTCTAGATTCAGTTTTGACACAGGTGACACTAGGAACTTTAAAAGCCGTTTTTGTTTTTGAGCATAAAAGACCTAAAGAAGGAGAAGAAAGATTTTCAAGATAAAACAGTTTTATAAAGCTCTTATCGTTCACCAACTTCCCACTATCTTTAAGTCCACGTTTTACTCATCCAGGTGAATATCCACAGTTAGAAAGTTCCAAAGATCTGGAATAGATATTCATGGTATTTAGGAGAGGGCGTAGGCAGGGTATTCGTGCCTCGGCACCCTATAACTTGAATGTTTCCTTTCCTAAAATTCCTTCTTGGCTTCTTTTTCATATCTATAAAAAAGTTCAGTTCTCCTCCAAGTTTCTCCACTTGTCTCGACGCATATTTCTTTCTCACCTGTATGCATTATTATTGGGTGTTTTGACCTGAAGGCTACTACTTCGTGGTTTAGAATATGTGACTTTGTGTTAAAAAGTTACCTATGGGCTCGATATGTGGGAGGAACGATAAGGCAGAAAGCCTAAATATAGAAAGAAAAAAACATGCAGTATCTTCTGGATCCAAGTCAGCCACAGAGAGCTTCTCCGGATCCCCGGCTCCAAACACTCGTTCAGTGTTAGAAAATGCAGCCGTGCGACATACTAGCCCCACTACTGGTACTGAAACTTGTGACCGCTGCCAAAAAAAAAAAAGAGAGAGAGAGAGAGAACAGGACACCCGGCACGTGTGGGGTGGTGGCAAGAACCAGTGGGAAATGTTCGCAGGCTAGGCCTGATACTTACGCGGGACTCCAGCCAAATCCGCGTGCGAGTAGCCTGCTCCGCCGGCTCCGAAAAAGCCGGCCAACCCTCCAGTGGTTTTGTTGCCACTACCCCCGCCGCCCTCCATGGTGTCACAGCAATCTGCCCGTCTGCTTCTCCCCGCCGCCTCAGGCCGAGATAGTCTGCTCGGCCGTCGCTCCTCGGTAACAGCGGGGAGACCCGCGTTACCACCGGCTCCTTCACACGCTGACCTTCCGGGCGCCGGTGTTAGCTAAATCTCACACTTCCGGTTTGCGACAGCGTACGTCCCGGAAGCCGGAAGCACCTGACGGCAGCTTTCCGGTGGTGGGAAAGTGAACGAAGCCAGAATCAGAACGGCTCATCGTGAGGCTGGTAGGGTGCCGGTGGAAGAGGGAAGGCAGACGTCTGGATAGGGCCTGGTTCGGGAGGCTGTCAGAGCAGGAGCTGCAGAAGCAGTCAGCGGCAGAGGGGGCATGGTGCCGGAAGGCACCGAGGAGGGGGTGCAGTCCGTCCCTCCCAGGGTTAGTGAATGAGGCTCTACGCCCGGGCTGGCCCGGAGACTCAGTGCTGCGGGTCCCAGCATGAGTGCGGGCCCCGGCTGTGAGCCCTTCACCAAGCGACCCCGCTGGGACGCCGCTGCAACTTCTCTGCCGGCCGCCTCGGACGCCCGGAGCTTCCCCGGTAGGCAGAGGCGCGTCCTCGATTCCAAGGACGCTCCGGTGCACTTCAGGGTCCCGCCGTCCTCGTCAGGCTGCGTCCCGGGCCGGGCGGGACAGCACCGAGGCAGCGCCACTTCTCTTGGTACGTGGGGAAATAAAGCTCTTTGTCCTCCTCGGCCAAACCTCTTTTTGGTCTGTCTCAGGAGCCAAGGACTCCAGCACTTTCCTCCCCCCCTTTCTAGTCTTGTGTACACCACTCTGAACTCTAAGGTCCCCTTGCTAAGCCCCCAAGGACACTGGGAGAATAGGGTCGCATTTTTCCCACGGCGATTGGTGGTGTGAGAAACCTTGATGAGCAGTCACTTACAGGGAGGGAAGTGGTAAGATACTCCACCAGTTTGCTTTCTTCGGGTTTGAGTAATTGGTTTAGTCGTTGCTGCTGCTGTTAAGGAAGTTTGTGGATGTGAAGCTTCAGCCTCTAGATGTAAAGAAAGCTACAAAAAAAAATCACAGCTTATCTCAGTTTAGATTCTTAGTGCCTGGATGCAGAGCAGTTAGTCTTAGCTGGCATTAAACTTGGCTCTGGCATACAATGTTGAACAAAAGTTACTTGGTCTCTGTGTTAAGACCCTAAAGTCTATCAGGAGAGATGGACGATTACGGAAGTCAACATAATAACGGGTAATGGATGTTCCAGTTCATAAGGAAACAGAACAGAATTGTAGAGTCAGGTGTACCTAATCAGTTTGTAGGCTCAACGATAATCTCCCAGCCAGAAGATAAGAATTTTATTCTGAAGACTGAAGAGTGATGAGGGGTTAGCTAGAGGAAGATAAGTTAATTAAGTGATTCCAGAGTGCTGCTGATGATTATTGTGGACAGGGAAGAGTAGTGAGAGATGTGGTTGCAGAGAGAGGCAAAGATCAGGTCATACTGGGCGTGCTGAGGGTTTTGAGCTTTGTTTCTAAGGGCAATAAGAAACTATTAAAAGGCTTCAATAGGGGAGTGACTTGATTGGCTATATATTTTTTAAATATATATTTATTAAAATATACATATTTTAAAGATTCTTGTCACTAGTGTGTGGAAAATGAAGAATGGATTGAAAGGGAGCAGAAGGGCAGGCCCAAGACTAGTTAAGGAGTTAGTCTAGGTGGGAAATAATGATGGTTTATACCTGGTTGCAGGCAGTAGTTGGAGAAGGAAATGGCAACCCACTCCAGTATTCTTGCCTGGAGAATCCCAGGGACAGAGGAGCCTGTTGGGCTGCCGTCTGTGGGGTTGCACAGAGTCGGACATGACTGAAGTGACTTAGCAGAAGCAGCAGCAGCAGCAGGCAGTAGTAAACGGGAAAAGTGGATGGATTTAGGAGAGAACAGGATATAAGGGTTTGTACCTCATAAGAAATATATATGAGCTGGAAATATAGATTTGTAAGTTCTTACCATATACACCATTATTGATACTTTGGAAGTAGATTAGATGGTATAAGGCATATACTGAAAAAAAAGGTGACCTAGGACAGAAACTTCAGGAACACTGCCGTATAAGAGTAGACCGAAGGGAAGCAACCAGGGAAGTAGGAGGAAAGCCTGGCTCTTGTGTCATGCAAGGACAAGAACATTTCAAAAAGGAAGCATTGGTCAACAGTTTAAGAGAATGGACAGGTTAGGCCATCCTCTGATGAATGGTGTACACTTAGTTCTCTCAGGACTTACAGGCAATGGGGAAGCAGACCTCCACTGAGCAGTGAAGGATGAGCAGGATTTGATTTATAAGCCAAGGAGAGAAAAAACTATATAGGCCAAATGGCATGTACAAAAGGTGGCTTGATAGGAGCACAGAATGACAAGACTGTCAGTGGAGGCTGGGAAGGGGCGGAAGAGCTTATTTATGGACAAAGTCAAGTGCCATTTCAAGGAGTTTGGACTTTATTCTGTGGTTAATGGGGAACCACTAAACGGTCAGTTTCTTTGGTGGCTCAGGTGTAAAGAATCCTGCAGTGCAGGAGACATGGGTTCAATCCCTGGGTCAGTAAGATCATTTGGAGAAGGTCATGGCAACCCACTCCAGTATTCTTGCCGGGAAAATCTCATGAACAGAAGAGCCTGGTGGGGAATGGTCCTTGGGTTGCAAAGAGTCGGACACAACTGAAGCGACTGAGCACAGGATATGACGAAAAAGCTTGTAAGAAAGGGTTACAATCGTTTGGTTAATATTTTTGAAAAGATGACTTAGGCAGTGATCTTTGGACTTTTCTGACTGCAACCCGCAGTAGATATATCTCCTGATAAACATGCCATATTTATAACAAATGTTTCATGAAATAAACTTACCTTTACTATGTATGAAGCATTCTCATGGTGTCTGTAATATTTAACTAAAAAATGTTGATCATTTGTAGTTTCTGGAACACTGGGTTAGAGAAAGTCAAGACTGCAGATAGGGAGTTATACAGGGAGTTAGTTGTTTCAGTTATGAGACAAATGCAGTTGGCCCACTGAGTGATGTAACTGTTCTTGTAATATTGGTGCTCTTTTGCAGATGGGGAGAAAGAGATGGGTTTAAGATTTAGGATGTAGATTTCAGAGGGCTTGTTGAAGGAGAGTGAGTGGAAGGGAGAGGAATTGAGGGTGACCTCCAGGTACTGTGAGTTCTGTGATAGGCTAATTTGTGGTCCTGTTATAGGTCCTGTAAAGGAGGAGGCGTGAGTTGGGGGGAGGCGGCTATCAGTCCTTACTGATTGGATCTTCTGATTTTCTGCAGAAGAGGAACTAAATTAATACTTGGGCCGTACTTGTGCGTGTGTGTAAATGTTTTCTGTATACCTGGCAGAGGACACCAATGAACAAAGTATTCAAAGTCTAAATTTGTATCAAAATCTGTTGTTTGAGATTTTGGAATTCTTTCAGGAACTTGGTATTTAATATTTTTATATGTAGTTATCCTAGGAGAAGTAAGGTAGGAAAATGGGTATTTATTCAGTATCTGTAAATTTTGTGTTATTTATAGGCCTGGGCATTTTTCTTATAGAAATCTGCACATCTGCATGTAGGCAGAACTCAGCTTCTGATTCACATTCTGATGGGGAATCGTTTATCCAGTTGTGCTGGTATAGGACCTTCTGTTTTCTGTCTGTTAACAGTTACCTAGAGTTTCTCTCCTCACTTCAGGGATAGGTGTAGGTCAGTGGTGGTTGGGTGGGGGACTGGAGCTGTGTTGTCCCCCATCTCCCTTATCATTTTTTTAGCCTTAGTGCTGTCAAAAGCATCTTCAAACCTCTTTGCTCATCTCAAAACTTTGCTGTTTGGACTCACCACACCCTTCCTTCCCATGCCTTATCGTGCTGCTGCTGGAGGAGAGAGGCTTTTTGTGAAGGAGCGGTGTTCCTTTGAGTACAATTGAGTTTTTCTGCATTTTATGCCTTTTGACTGTATCTCTAGCACCTAATTGAATGATTTGCTCATTGAAAGATGCTGGTTACTGAGTGAGGTTACTGAGATTATGTGGTGTGAAGTCAGAGTAAAAATGGAGAACTACTGATCTCAGTGAAAAAAGAGATTGAGTGGAAATGTTGGTATAGGATACATTTTTCGAGTTTCTTCTTTGTGAGACTGGTCACTTAGTATTTTTCTCTCATTGATCCACGTAAACCTTGGAAATGAGTATTGTTAATCTCAGTTTATAGCTGAGTAAATAAAGTCTCAAAGAAATGAAGTACATTATAATTAAGTGACTGAGCAAAGATCTCAAATGGGCCTTAGGAAGCATCACTAGGAACAAAGCTAGTGGAAGTGATGGAATTCCAGTTGAGCTATTTCAAATCCTAAAAGATGATGCTATGAAAGTGCTGCACTCAATATGCCAGCAAATTTGGACAGTGGCTATAGGACTGGAAAAGGTCAGTTTTCATTCCAGTCCCAAAGAAAGGCAATGCCAAAAAATGCTCAAACTACTGCGCAATTGCACTCATCTCGCACGCTAGTAAAGTAATGTTCAAAATTCTCCAAGCCAGGCTTCAGCAATACGTGAACTGTGAACATCCAGATGTTCAAGCTGGGTTTAGAAAAGGCAGAGGAACCAGAGATCAAATTACCAACATCTGTTCGATCATGGAAAAAGCAAGAGAGTTCCAGAAAAACATCTATTTTTGCTTTATTGACTATGCTATAGCCTTTGACTGTGTGGATCACAATAAACTGTGGAAAATTCTAAAAGAGATGGGAATACCAGACCACTTGACCTGCCTCTTGAGAAATCTGTACGCAGGTCAGGAAGCAACAATTAGAACTGGACATGGAACAACAGACTGGTTCCAAATAGAAAAAGGAGTACATCAAGACTGTATATTGTCACCCTGCTTATTTAGCTTATATGCAGAGAACATCATGAGAAATGCTGGGCTGGATGAAGCACGAGCTGGAATCAAAATTGCCGGGAGAAATATGAATAACCTCACATACACATATGACACCACTCTTATGGCAGAAAGTGAAGAAGAACTAAAGAACTTCTTGATGAAAGTGAAAAAAGAGAGTGAAAAAGTTGACTTAAAGCTCAGCATTCAGAAAACTGAGATCATGGCGTCTGGTCCCATCACTTCATGGCAAATAGATGGGGAAACAGTGGAAACAGTAGCTGACTTTATTTTTTTGGGCTCCAAAATCACTGCAGATGGTGACTGCAGCCATGAAATTAAAAGACGCTTACTCCTTGGCTGAAAGTTATGACTAACCTAGACAGCATATTAAAAAGCAGAGACGTTACTTTGTCAACAAAGGTCCATCTTAGTCAAGACTATAGTTTTTCCACTAGTCATGTATGGACAGGAGAGTTGGACTATAAAGAAAGCTGAGCGCTGAAGAATTGGTGCTTTTGAACTGTGGTGTTGGAGAAGACTCTTGAGAGTCCCTTGGACTGCAAGGAGATCCAACCAGTCCATCCTAAAGGAAATCAGTCCTGAGTATTCACTGGAAGGACTGATGTTGAAGCTGAAACTCCAGTACTTTGGCCGCCTGATGCAAAGAGATGACTCATTGGAAAGGACCCTGATGCTGGGAAGGATTGAAGTCAGGAGGAGAAGGGGACGACAGAGGATGAGATGGTTGGATGGCATCACTGACTCAGTGGGCATGAGTTTGAGTAAACGCCGAGAGTTGGTGATGGACAGGGAGGCCTGGCGTGCTGCAGTCCGTTGGGTCACAAAGAGTCAGACACCACTGAGTGACTGAACTGAACTGAATTGAGCAAAGATCTCAGGCCAAGATTTTGTTTGACTCTATTTTGTATCTGTTTCATCACCTCCTATTACCTCTCTTTTTGTTTACTGTGATTACTTCTAGTTAAAAGAAAGAAATTCCCAGGAACCTGGGACACATCATTTTATGCTTTGTTGTTGTTTAGTTGCTAAGTCTTGTCTGATTCTCTGCGACCCCATGGACTGCAGGACCCCAGGCCTCCCTATCCCTCACTATCTCCCAGAGTTCACCCAAGTTCATGTCCATTGAATCGGTGATGCTATCCATTTTATGCTTACTTCAGGAATAAGAGGGATACAGCTGAAACAGTCCTATGCTGTGCTGTGAAAGAAACCTTTGGAAGCCAGAAATTGTAGTATTGGTAGAATATCCTTTCCCTGGGGTCCTTGGAACGACTGAGGACTGCTTTATTAGCAGGAAAAGATGGTTCCTAACCTTTTACTTCTCCTCTACCCTGTTCTCAGGTTTCAGGAATTAATAATAGGAAGCCTGAAGCTGGAGAGAGAACACATTCTCAGTGTCAGAACTGCAGGAGACAACCCTCCCCTTCAGCTGCACTGTAACACTCTTTGTAGTTTTTTACAAAATGATGTTGCCTGCACTCTAGGTTCAGTTGACTTGTCATCATAGTGCCGTGCTTTGTGTGTGTTATAGGAACCTAGTCATTTCATAGCATCAAATCTTTACATTTATGGGAAAAGGTATTTTAAATTCTATACTGACTCAAAAAATGAATTTTTTTGCCCATTGCTGGTTTGTACTTTGAGGGTTTTCTATATTTGCTGTGTTTGATATAATGAAATTAGATAGAGAAGATGGAACTGTAGAAAAAGTTTCAGAATCAACTGGTTCATTTTCTTACTCCTTTGTGACTGGAATTAATTTTTTCTCTGAAGTCTAATTTGCTGTACAAATATTAACTTCATAAAATCACTAAAGTCGTGATGTTTAACAAGAAATATCAAATATATATGTACAATTTTTGTGACAAATAATTTTTAAAATGCTGACAAAAGATTTTGACTAGTTAGAATGTTAGTATTTTGTATAAAATGTGAATTATATGGCACTCAAATACAGTGATTGGAGAAGGCAATGGCACACCACTCCAGTACTCTTGCCTGGAAAATCCCATGGACGGAGGAGCCTGGTAAGCTACAGCCCATGGGGTTGCTAAGAGTTGGACAGGACTGAGCGACTTCACTTTCACTTTTCACTTTCATGCATTGGAGAAGGAAATGGCAACCCACTCCAGTGTTCTTGCCTGGAGAATCCCAGGGACAGCCTGGTGGGCTGCCATCTATGGAGTCACACAGAGTTGGACACGACTGAAGCGTCTTAGCAGCAGTAGCAGCAAATACAGTGATAAATAAATGATTGATTTTCATGTATTTGGGGTGGTGTCTCATGTTATGGTGTTTGAAGGGACGTGGGTAAATAAGAAGGGTTTGTGACCTAAGGTGCCTAGATTCTTACATTGCAATTTAGACAGTAGTTGAGAATGTTCAAGATTTTATGTTTTCTTATATTAAAGAGGTTCCCTGGTGGCTCAGATGGAAAAATATCTGCCTGCAGTGCAGGAGACCTGGGTTTGATTGCTAGGTCAAGAAGATCCCCTGGAGAAGGGAATGGCAACCCACTCTAGTATTCTTGCCTGGAGAATTCCTTGGACAGAGGAGCTTGGTGGGCTATATACCATGGGGTCACAAAGAGTCAGACACAACTGAGCAACTAACACTTTCACTGTCATACTAAAATGTTATATACATGTAATCCATATGCAATTCATTAAATTTTAAAAGCATACTTAAATTTCTATGTTTATATAAATTTGGCTTGCATTTGTTTATGGTATATGTACCTTGCTGAAGCATTAATTCTACTTTTGCTACTCTCTGCTGGTCATTTCTATCTCGTTATCTCTTTGGCATTTTAAATTTAGTGTGTTCATATTGACCCAATCATATGTTCCCCCAAATCCAGTTCTCTTATAGTCTATATTTCCATTTAATGTTCTCACCATCTTTCAAGTCTCAAGCTTAAAGATTAGTGTCACTTTTAACCTCTTAACATTTTGAAATCTGTAATGACTCTCACTTCTCTATTCTTACAAAGACAAGACTAGTTTTGGATCTTGACCAATAGTTCTTCAACTTTGCTGATCATCAGAACCGCTTTTTAGGGAAAAAAAATACAGAATCCACCTCCCCTCATACCTCCATCATCACATATAGATTTTCATTCAGAAGGTCTAGATGTGGTCCTTGGATCTGTTTGTTGTCAGCCTTCTGATGATTCATTCGGTTTGGGAACCACTGACCTAGACCAGTACCTTCCTCATTGGCTTCTAACGATAGGCTCTTCTTGCCCCTTCACACCTGCTGTCTAGGCTGTGTATTCTGCCTCACTGGGAGCCTCCTAGATTTGAATTCTGGCATTACAGCTCTGAATGTGACTTTTGACAGTATTTTGTACCTCTCTTTGTGGGTTTTTCAGGAATCTCTATGGTTCCTTGCTGACTTTTCAGCCATATTTTCTGTTGTTTTCTTAATATTTTTCTACCATTGGTTCTGTTGCTTCTGATTTTTTCCCTTAATGTGACTGCATGTTTATTCTTCCAGAACTGTTTATCAGATGATCCCACTTTCTTCAATTCCCTAAAGTAGTCCTTTCCTCAGAAATATCTTAATTTCTTATCAGGGTCTTTTTGAATTTGTTTTACTTTTAAAATTTATTATTATTATTATTTTGGCCTCACTGTGCAGCTTGCAGGATCTCAGTTCCCCAATCAGGCATTGAACCTGGGCCAGGTCAGTGAAAGTGCCGAATCCTAAACACTAGACCACCAGGGACCTCCCTTAGAATCTCTTTTAATACTAATAATAACTAATAACTAACATTTACTGAGCATATGGTAAGCAGTTTGCAATGGTTGTTACTTAATTTAAACCTCACAATAACCCAAGAGATATACTATTAATTTGCATGTCTACTGATAAAGAATCTGAGACACAGGGAAATGGCTCTTCACAAAATCACATGGGAATTCGGAAGGAGAACCAGGGTTTGGATCTAGGTAACGAATCCACCTGCAGTACAGGAAACACAGAAGATGTAGGTTCGATCCCTAGGTTCAGAAGATCCCCTGGAGAAGGAAATGGCAACCCACTCCAGTTTTCCTGCCTGAAAAATCCCATGGACAGAGGAGCCCAGCAGGCTGTCACAAAGAGTCGGACAATGAGCGACTAAGCACACAATTTGAATTCAGAGTCTGTAGTCTCATCCATTAGACCATACCAGTTCTTTTAAGGTCTGGTCACTTTCTCTTCTATGCCAAATGTATGTATATTTATGTTGCTGTATTTTCTCCCATTGCTTGCATGAGGAAGGAATGATTAATCTTTTTTTAATCCACAGAAACTAGCTTAATGCCTTCCATATGTATATGCTGGTATAGGTGTTTTCTCTTTGAAGGTATGCATGCACATACATTTTTTTTTTTTTTCTTTGCAGTTTTCAAACAGAAGACTATAACCAGTTGGATGGACACTAAAGGAATCAAGACAGTGGAATCAGAAAGGTATAGAAACATGCTTATCTAGAGTAATGAATAATGTGATATATGGATGTTATATCATGTTTCATGCTATTTTCTCTCCTTTTTGCTTTCACATTTTTCTTTATTGACATTTCAGTTAATTCTGTATGCCAGGGATGGTTTAGTATACATGAGATGCAGAGATGAAAAAGCAGTAGTCTCTGTCTTTAAGATACTTACAGTGTAGTGGTGCTGACAGACACCAAAAAGCACATGATTCTTACATGGTGTGATCAATGCCACAGTAAAGATATAAACAAGGTAGTTATAAACTACCTTGATATAAACAGTGGTAGTTAGCATGTAGAACAGACAGTCAACTTTACCTTTGCAAGAAAGGCTGCACAGGTGAATGAAGGTGAATGAAGTTTAACACTGCATTCTAGCTGGTGTTTGCCAGGCACACAGTTGGGAAAAGGGCATAATAGGCAAATGTGCAAACGTATGGAGTCATGAATGTATGGAGCATGCTATATGCTCAGGTAATCACAGGTTTAATTATTGCTGTGATATTGTAGGAATGTGTTTGGGTAAGTGATTTTTGTGTGTGGTAAATTCTTTCCATTGTGTTGTAAGTTCTGTTGTATCATTCTTTCTATTCTTTTACAGTTTGCATAGTAAAGAAAACAACAATACAAGAGAAGAATCCATGATGAGTTCTGTACAAAAAGATAACTTTTATCAACATAACATGGAAAAATTAGAAAATGTTTCTCAGCTAGTTTTCGATAAGTCATCAGTTGAAAAAAGTACACAGTATTTGAACCAGCATCAGACTGCAACTATGTGTAAGTGGCAGAATGAAGGGAAACACTCAGAACGGCTTTTGGAAAGTGAACCTCCAGCAGTAACTCTGGTACCAGAGCAGTTGAGTAATGCTAATGTTGATCAGTCACCCCAAAATGATGATCACAGTGACACAAATAGTGAGGAGAGTAGAGATAATCAACAGTTTTTGACACATGTAAAGCTTGCGAATGCAAAGCAGACAATGAAAGATGAACAGGGCAGAGAAACCAGAGGCCACCAGAAGTATAGCAAGGCTTGCCATCCCGCAGAGGACTGTGCAGGGTGTCAGCAGGAAGAGGCAGACGTGGTGCCAGAGAGCCCCTTGTCCGACATTGGCTCTGAGGATGTTGGTGCTGGACTGAAAAATGCCAACAAATTGAGTAGACAAGAAAGTAGCCTAGGAAATTCTCCTCCATTTGAGAAAGAAAGTGAACCTGAGTCACCAATGGATGTAGATAATTCCAAAAATAGTTGTCAGGATTCAGACGCAGATGAAGAGACAAGTCCAGGTTTTGATGAACAGGAAGATAGCAGTTCTGCTCAAACAGCAAATAAACCTTCACAGTTCCAACCAAGAGAAGCTGACACTGAGTTGAGGAAGCGGTCCTCTGCTAAGGGAGGTGAGATTCGATTACATTTCCAATTTGAAGGAGGAGAGAGTCGAGCTGGAATGAATGATTTGAATGTCAAACTACCTGGAAGTACTTCTAGCCTGAATGTAGAGTGCAGAAATTCTAAGCAACATGGGAGAAAGGATTCTAAAATCACAGATCATTTCATGAGAATGCCCAAAGCAGAGGACAAAAGGTAATTTTTACCATCAAGACTATCTTCAAAAGGGTAATGTGTTATGTAATTTTGTGAGGGGGAGTTTCACGAAGTTCTGGTTTGCACTGAAGGCAAGAAATAGTTGTCTTTCTTATTAATTAATAATGCATGATTTAAACTTAGACTCAAATGTTAAATTCTAAAAATCACAGAAACAGAAAAGAAGTAAATAATTAATCAGATTTTAATTTCATCAACTTCCTTCTGAGATTTATGGGAATTACTTGATCATAAATATGATAGTAACTACTGTTATCTTAGGCTACCGTATATGCATTTTCTCTAATGCTCTGACGGCAGGCAGGTGGTATTGCGCTCACTTCACAAATGAGAAAACTGAAATTGGTTAGAAAATTCACTGAAATTATGTAACTTGTGGGGAGTGAAGCTGGGGTTTAAATCCCAGCCTGTATGATTACAAAAAAAAATTAAGTATAAAAATTATCTTAAAACCCTCTCCATAATTTTTGTGATCTTTTTTGGCAAGGATGCCATAGTAAGTTCACTTCATTGAAAATTATTGTCTAGAGTCTTAAAAAGTAGCTGATACTGTGAACCGTGACTTGTTTGGCAATGTACCTATTCTTTTACAAGGCCCCTTTTTTCAGAAGGTGATTTACATGTGTTTGGAAATTCCTTCCACAGACTATTGAAAATAAGCTCTTGGGTTTTACTGTAAGCCTTATAAGGTTTTTTGTTGTTTTGTTTTTTCTAAATACCAAGGAGAAAGAGCAAGTTTGGCACATTTTAAACAATAACTTCTGGGTAAGTGTTTTTACTTGTGTATTTAAGTGAATTTAAACAGTGAGTGGTTTGTGATTGAATATATTTGTTTTGATCTTAGAAAAGAACAATGTGAAATGAAACATCAAAGAACAGAAAGGAAGATCCCTAAATACATTCCACCTCACCTTTCTCCAGATAAGAAATGGCTTGGAACTCCTATTGAGGAGATGAGAAGAATGCCAAGGTGTGGGATCCGGCTGCCTCCCTTGAGACCGTCTGCCAATCATACAGTGACTATTCGGGTACATATTACCTCTTACCTATGAAGAGAGAAGGTGCTAAGTTTCAGTTTATTGTGATACTTGTGAAAAACAGACCAATGCATAGAAAGTGCTTCTCTTCATATATAAAGTACTGAGAAGTTTATAGAATAGAGAAATATAATGATAGGTTACTTAACACGGTACTTAACAAATCCGTAAGATGAATCACTGTTAACTGCTGAGATTATTGAATATTCTGTATTGTTTAGAAAATTTATTGAATTAAAAAATTCAATTGACAATATTTATTGAGTACCCAGTACATGTTAGATACTAAAATTCAAAATTGTATGTTGTTCAGTATCCTCAAATTATTCTCCAGTTTTATCCTCTTTTTCTGAGCTTTAGATTCTTCTAGACATCCCCATCACTATCCCATAGGTATCTCAAACTCAGCATTTCTAAAACCAACCTCATTTAAAAAAAACAACTGTGGTTAAATGTACATAATATGAAGTTTACCAACTTAATCATTTTTTAAGTGTACATTTCAGTGGCAGTGTCATACAACCATCACCACTGTTCATTTCCAGAAATTTTTCATCTTCCTGCTCTACCTACTAAACAGTAACAGCTTATATACCTGCTTTAGTAGGTATATAAGCTCTACCTACTAAACAGTAACTTCTCATTCCTCATTAACCCTGGTAACCTCTTTTATACTTTTCATGGGTTCTTAAAAAAAAAAAGAAAAACTTTATTGAGCATTTTAAGTGTTCAGTTATATTTAGTTAGTTTACCGAGTTAGGCAACCATCACCATAATCCAATCTTAGAATATTTCTGTCACTCTTGGAGTAGTTTTAAATATTCACGTCTTAGGAATTCCCTGGCTCTCCAGTGGTGAGGACTCAGCGCTTTCACTGTCATGGGCCTGGTTTGATTCCTGGTCAGGAAATTAAGATCCCACAAGCCATGTGGCGTGGCCAACAAAAACAACACAAGAAAGAATCCATGCGGGATTAAACATTCATCTCATTTATTAGGTTCTATATTAGATTTCACAGTGGCTACTTAAAAAAAAAATCTCTATTCTTATACAACTTAGCCTACATGTGATTAAATATTTTGAAGTACAGAATTCATTAGTGTGGTTAGGTAAAAGCAACATAGAGCAGGGTGGTGGAGTTTGAGCTGAGTTCTTAAAGATGAGAGGAAATTTCTGAAATGGAATTAGTAAGGCAAGGGAATTCCAGATAGATATATAACCTTTATAGGAAAAGGCTGTGCAGTTTAAAACTTTTACAAATGGAAAGCAGTTGATTTGCTGGAACTGAGTATTTGGATGGGAAATGGTGGAAGAGAAGACTTGAAAAGTAGTTTGAGTTCATATTGTAGAGGGCATCAGGTACCAGAAACTGAGTCTAAAGGAAATTAAATCTATAAGAATTGGAAATCATGAAAATGTCTGTGCAGACAATAGTTGTACTGCATACATAGCGAGGTTGATCAGACAGCTATTTGTGAGGAAGACTGAAGTGAGGATACACTGGAAACAGGAAAAAGTAAGAATTCGGTTAAGAGATGAAAAATAAGGAAACAGTAGTTATCAAATTGTGCTTCATGAACTCATTTTTGGGCAGGTCATAGAATCAGGGTTCTCTTGCTACTGCTGTTTGAAGTATTTCCTTAAATATCAGAATAACAGTGTGAAAAAGTTACCGTCTGCCAGCTGTTTAGGTGTGTGGATAGGATTTTCTTAATATTGGATGAGAGATATAAATAGATTGATGGAAGCTTTAGCTGTCGTCTCTCAATTTCATAGTCCTTCAGTTAGTCTCTTTGCTATTGATAAAATAAGTAAAGTCACTCTAAAAATTATATTTATTAAAACAGCTCTTATTTAAATATGATTTTGTATTAGAATTCGTAGGGAAAAAAAGAGTTCTGCTCTTTAAAAAAGTTTGGAAATAACTGAGACAAGGTAGTAATTGTGGGAATATAAAAGAACAAATGCAAATTGTTTTGAGATTATATTGATAGGACACTGTGAATTCTTTAGCATGGGTGATTAGGGAAAAGGAGGCATTGATAATGTGTGTGAAATTAAGAAAAGGTTTGAGTGACTGACAAGATATTAATGGTTAAGATTTGGAAAAAAGATTGATCAGGGGAAATAAGTGATATTTTGACTTTGCCTGCTTCCTCTTTCCCACTGCCCACAAAGAAAACCTGAAGCATCTTATACCATCGTTAATTAATCTCTGTAATTACTGTTTGTCAAATATCCAATGAATTTATGAAAGTTTTATTACAAAAGTAATACAGGGTCAGTAAAAAAAGTTTAAGAATTTGGTGTGTTTTCTTCTAGATTTCTTTTTCCTGAATATGGTAGTATAGTATGCTATATGTATAATTAATATTTGTTAAATAGATAATCCTTAGATACATTTCTAAGATGCCAGATATTAATAGTTACAGAATTTGAAGTCATAATATAAAGCTGACATTTAGTGTTAGAAATGGAAGGCAATCTGAAATTGCATGGACATAATACTTGATTATCTGTAAATGCACTCAAGCATGCAACATACATTCACACACAAACATATGCACACATATAGGCAAACACATGTATAAGCATGTGCTATACACATGCATAGACACATTTAAACAGACACCCACCCAAAGATACATATATTCTTATATATTATGTTCCCCTATGTGTGAAGCTCTACTGGGACCTGTTTTTGTCACCTTAGATTACATGGAAGATCTTTACAAAGTCACTTTTGGGGTCCCCATTTGGAGGACAAAATACTTTTGGAAGGATTGATGTCTCTGCCACTTTTGACTCTTGAACGTCCTTTATTGTTTCCTCATTGGAATATTCTCATCCTTTGGCTTCTTTGATGCCATATATTCCTGATTTTCTTCCTCCCTCCTTAAACCCTTGCTTTGTTCCTTTTAGCCTTTTTTCTGTATGTGACCCATAAACGTTGTTAGAGTTCCCCAGGACTTTTTCATATGTCCTCTTATTTTTTCCTCTCTTGGAGTAGTCTTATACACACTTGTGGTTTTAATAGTTACCTGTATAAAAGGCCTACAAATTTATTTCTCTTGGGTTGCAGACTTTTAATGAAGCTGCCTATTTAACAGTCTTTGCTTCCATAGGCTGTTCCTTTTTTTTATCCCTTTCACCTTTTCCTACTTATTTTTAACCTTTGAAGTTGAGCTCAACTGCTAGTTCATCAAAGAAGGATTCCCTAAGCTTACCACATAATTTAAAATTGTCTAGAAAGATGCTTGTGGCATTATGAACCTCTCATTTATAGCATCTTACAGTTGCAATTTTATATTTATTTGTGTAATTATTTGATGATCGACAGTGAAGTTCTGATTCATGCTTTGGTATGGATGAACCTTCAATATATTTATTTATTTATTTATCCACGTGCATATATACACTTTGAAGGCAAAAGGAGAAGGGGGCAGCAGAGGATGAGATGAGTAGATAGCATCACCGACTCAGTGGACATGAATTTGGGCAAACTCCAGGAGATAGTTGGAGGACAGAGAAGCCTGGTGTGCTGCAGGCCACAGGGTCACAAAGAGTCGGATACAACTTAACAACTGAACAACAACAACAATGTGTGTATATATATAGTTGACCCTTGAACGGTTTGAGGGTTAGGGTGCCAACCTTCTGGGCAGTCAAAAATCCAAGTATAGTTCCCACCTCCATCTGAAAAATAAAATAAAATAACTGATAAAAGTAAAAAAAAAAAAAAAAAAATATCCCAGTATAACTTTACAGTTGGCCCTCCGTATCTGAGGTTCCACGTTCAGCAATTCAATCAGCTACTGATTGTGTGGTGCTATAGTATGTATTTATCGAAAAAGATAATTGTATAAGTGGACCTGCGCAGTTCAAACCCATGTTGTTCAAAGATCAACTGTACGTATATAAACACTTATACATATTAAAAACATACATGTTTGGTTCTGTTGTAAATACTCAAAATACAAAGTTAATATAGTTATTATCTTAAGTTTAGAGTCCAGTGGAGGAGGGGAAAAAGTGTGCTGTAGTATGATAATGATCCAATAAAATGAGAGAATAAGCTTACTGCCTATTAGAAAGTTTTTAAAGACTTCTTATAGGAAATGAAAATTGAGCTGAGTATTGAAGGTTGATGTTTAAATATTTAAATAGATAGTGTTTTGGGTAAGAGAGGATGTTAAAAATTGGAATCATTTAGAATCTGTATAGGCAGAAGGGAGCCATTATAGGAATAGAAGGTTGGGGATACTTTAGAAAGATAATATTATTCCCAAGTGGGGATAAGGGATAAGTTTGATGAATGTATCTGGGAGCAGTTGGGAGTTAGGGAGAGGGATAGAAAGCTATTACCAGAAATTCAGTCAAAGATTAATAAGGACTAGGGCACTGGATGGGATGAAGATAGAGTGCCCAGGACATGATGAATTGGAAACTCACTGAAGGTAATGAGTGGGAACACCTGAAAAAGACTTACGAGATTTCTTGCCTAGGAGCTGGTCTGTATTTTTATAGCATTTACTTCAGCTGATTTCTTTGGATTATTTCACAGAAGATATGCCTAGTTTTTATGCACTTACAGTTTTCTTGCATTTCAGGTAGATCTTTTGCGAATAGGAGAAGTTCCTAAACCTTTCCCAACACATTTTAAAGATTTGTGGGACAATAAGCATGTTAAGATGCCTTGTTCAGAACAAAATTTGTACCCTGTGGAAGATGAGGTGAGAACAAAATTGCACAGAACTCATGTTCTTTTAGTCTCTGAAAGATATTTTAATGCTTGCTGTTTGGCTTCTGATTTTGCCACGTAAGACAACTTGGAATAAGTTTCCTCATGTTTTTCTTTTCCTTAAAGAATGGTGAGCGAACTGCAGGGAGCCGGTGGGAGCTCATTCAGACTGCACTTCTCAACAAGTTCACTCGACCCCAAAACTTGAAGGTGTGTTCTTTTGTAATTTTTGTCTCTTACATGTAGTTCTTAGAGATGAGCCCTGGTCTTTTCCTTCAGAGATGTTGTTTGATCTTTAAAAGACTTAGGTAACTGCAAAGCCTCTTGATGAAAGTAAAAGAGGAGAGTGAAAAAGTTGGCTTAAAGCTCAACATTCAGAAAACTAAGATCATGGCATCTGGCCCCATCACTTCTTGGGAAATAGATGGGGAAACAGTGGAAGCAGTGTCAGACTTTATCTTTTTGAGCTCCAAAATCACTGCAGATGGTGATTGCAGCCATGAAATTAAAAGGCGCTTACTCCTTGGAAGGAAAGTTATGACCAACCTACGTAGCATATTAAAAAGCAGAGATATTACTTTGTCAACAAAGGTTCGTCTAGTCAAGGCTATGGTTTTTCCAGTGGTCATGTATGGATGTGAGAGTTGGACTGTGAAGAAAGCTGAGCGCTGAAGAATTGATGCTTTTGAACTGTGGTTTTGGAGAAGGCTCTTGAGAGGCCCTTGGACTGCAGGGAGATCCAACCAGTCCACCCTAAAGGAGATCAGTCCTGGGTGTTCATTGGAAGGACTGATGCTGCAGCTGAAACTCATTATTTTGGCCACCTCATGTGAAGAGTTGACTCATTGGAAAAGACCCTGATGCTGGGAGCGATTGGGGGCAGGAGGAGAAGGGGACAACAGAGGATGATGAGATGGCTGGATGGCATCACCGACTCGATGGACATCAGTTTGAGTAAACTCTGGGAGTTGGTGATGGACAGGGAGGCCTGGCGTGCTGCGATTCATGGGGTTGCAAAGAATCCGACACGACTGAGCGACTGAACTGAACTGAACTGAACTGAACTGAACTGAACTGAATAGCATTATTTGTATGCAAAGTGCTTGCTTCCTGAGAAACTCTCTTTAGAGACATTCTTGGTTTATACTCCCTCTCTAGGTAATGAGTAGAAGAATTGAGAGTTGTAAATGACTTGCCTGGAGCCACACGGAATAAGACCTGTTTCTTGATTCCCCATCCAATTTCCTTGATCCTGGGCTTTGCTTTTCTTTTTGTTTTAGAATTATCCTGCTTTTGAAATGTCTTTAAAAAGTAAATCAGGGAAGAATTATGACTTCAGCATTGTTTGCCCAAAGGGAAGCGGAGTTTGCTAATGATTAAACATTGTACTTTTTATTGCTTTTAATAATAGCTTCTAGCAGTTTCATAATTTATTCATCTTATATTTTGGCAATAATTTATTTTTTGATTTAAAAAATATTTTGTTTAAGTCCTTAAGGGCAACCATTAGATTGTTTTGAGTATATGTTTATTTTTGGCACTATAGCCTTATATAAACTTTTAAAGTTTTTACAACTATAAACAGATTTTTTATACTTTTGTAAAACTGGCTTCGTTCTCTTTGAGAAATTAATTTGTTATGTACTGTTTCTTAAGTTTTATACTGAGTTTTCATTTATATTTACAAGTTATTCTTAACTTTCTGTATGTACCTTTTCCATTGTTCCCTTTTTTTTTCCCCTTAGCTCTTGTTTTCCCTTCATATGAAAAACAGTGATACATTGTACCATAATATATTTTGAAAATTTCATTTCTTAGGGATAGTATTTCTCAGCCTTATAATTACTTTTTTAAAATGAGAGAAATTCTCAGGGTCTGCCAGAGCTTACTTATTGTTAATATGTTAATTACATGTGCACAAACATAAACATACATTAATTACATATGTACAAACATAAAACTGAATAAATCTCTTTATGCTTATATCCAGTTATATCAATTTGATTTTTTCCATTTTAAACATCTTGACCCATCATTTAAGTTGTGTTCATTATCACTGTGAAAACAATTTGTAATCAGTATTTGCTTTTTGCACAGAATCTTAAACACATATCTGAACCCCAGAATAGTATGCTGATAAACTCAAAAATTATACTTTATGAAGATAAAATTATTTGTGTTTACTACTTTTTAACTTATCACAGTTGGTGAATGTTGATAGAGGGAAAGATGGGGTCTCTATGCAGAGTATCATCTTGCAAATAAATGCGATAGGTTCAGGTTTTTAAGAATTTGACATTCCTCTACTGTAGTGCATCTTAGGTACTTCTTTATTTAAAGTACCAGCTTTCATTTCTACAATGTGTTGTTTTTCTGGCCTTTGTATTCATTCCAAATTGACTGCAGCCATGAAATTAAAAGACGCTTGCTCCTTGGAAGAAAAGCTATGACAAACCTAAAGAGCATATTAAAAAGCAGAGACATTACTTTGCCATCAAAGGTCCGTCTAGTCAAGGCTGTGGTTTTTCCAGTGGTCATGTATGGATGTGAGAGTTGGACTATAAAGAAAGCTGAGTGCCAAAGAATTGATGCTTTTTGAACTGTGGTGTTGGAGAAGACTCTTGAGAGTCCCCTGGACTGCAAGGAGATCAAATCAGTCCTGAATATTCATTGGAAGGACTGATTTTGAAGCTGAAACTCCAATACTTTGACCACCTGATGAAGAACTGACTCATTGGAAAAGACCTGATGCTGGGAAAGATTGAAGGCAGGAGGAGAAGGGGTCAACAGAGGATGGATGGTTGAATGGCATCACTATTTCAATGGACATGAATTTGGGCAAGCTCCGGGAGTTGGTGATGGGCAGGGAACCTGGCATGCTGCAGTCTATGGGGTCACAGAGTCAGACATGACTAAGTGACTGAACTGAGCTGATTTATTCCAAAACCACATTTATAAACTCTCAAGCACAAGCAGACCAATCAGGAATACTGTCCAGACTCTATATGAAAAACACTAATTTAGGACCTTTAATGGCCTTACAAACAGGATTATTTATGAATTTACATATTCTTTTAAACACAAATACATAATAATCATAGTGTTCTAAATTACATTGTTGCTTACCTCTTTTAGCAATTCCTTAGTGTGCTGTGATTATTTTATTTTTTATTTATTTTTTCATTTATTTTTATTAGTTGGAGGCTAATTACTTTACAATGTTGTAGTGGTTTTTGCCATACATTGACATGAATCAGCCATGGAATTTACATGTGTTCCCCATCCTGATCCCCCCTCCCACCTCCCTATCCCATCCACCATGATTATTTTTAAAAATGGGTAATTATTTTAATCTGAATTTCCCTTTCTTGTTTATTTTATGGGTAGATTCAGCGGAACAGAGTAATCTATTGAGATTTTCTTCTCCTGACTTAACGGTAATTGTTTCCTTTGATGAAGGAGCACAATGAGAGGGAAGGGAAAACATTAAATCCTTCTTATATATAAATATATATATAATATATATATATAAATATATATATATTATATATATATATAATATATATATTTTGCTGTTTTTTTAATGCCATTTGATGTTGAGAGGGGTTAGAGATGTTGTAAGTTTAAAAAGCAACAGTGTCCTAGGGCTTCCCTGGTGGCTCAGAGGGTAAAAAAGCAACAGTGTCCTCAAAAGTTGGTTTACACTGTAATATTTCTATGAATAATATGTCTGATAATTTGCAAAGAATGGGCTTCTTTGTGCTTTAACTTGTACTTATTGTGAATTATGAACTAAAAAAAAAAAAATCACTCATCTAAGAATACTGAATGGAGTAGCACCCAGGCTTCCCAGGTGGTGCTAGTGGTAAACAACCTGTTTGCCAATGCAGGAGACATAAGCGACACGGGTTCGATCCTTGGGTCAGGAAGATCCCCTGGAAGAGAGCATGGCAACCCACTCCATTATTCATGCCTGGAGAATCCCTGTGGACAGACGAGCCAGGTGGACTACAGTCCATAGGGTTGCATAAAGTTGGACACTACTGAAGCGACTTAGCATGCACACAGTTTTTCTCGTGATAGGAGACCTTGTGGTGGACTACTTTTGAGACTTGAAGACTGAAGTAAAGGAAATATTAGTTAGGAGTTAATGCTAATTATACAGCTCCACTAAAGAATTAGAGTATAAATGCTATTTAGAATGTTTTTCCTTACCAACTTTGAGGGATAATTTACATATAAGATAGTACATTCTTTTAAAGACTAACTTGATGAAGTTTGACATTGGCATATACACTTGAAGCTCTCACTGCAGTCAAGATACAGAGCATTCCTCTCACTCTGCAAGGATTTTTCTTACCCCTTTGTGATCAATTGCCTCTTTCTGCCCTGGCCGAGGGCACCTGTTGATCTGCCTTTTTTTTAAAAAAAAAAAAAAAAAATCTAAGTATCAGCTACATTTTATTTGAATGGAATCATGTATCACGTATGCTAGTATGTCTGGCTTCTTTCACTTAGATGAAGATCTTTGAGATTCATCTGTGTTGTTGAGTGTATCAGTAGCTTATTCCACTATATGCATTGTTTGTCTGTTTGCTGTTATAGACATTGCTATTTAATATTTTGTTTGAGGTCCTAAAATCAAATACCAGTAATTTGGAGGAAAAAATTCTTAAAATCTTTTCCTTCTTAATGGAAAATGTTTTATAGCTCTGAGAGTATAATTTCTTGTCATATTATTGTCATATCTTGTCATAATGTTTCTTGTCATATTGTCATATCTTATAATATTTCTTGTCATATTTTTTTATGGTTGATGACTTTTCCTTTTTCAAGAAACTTGGATATCTTCTTATATGAAGTAGATTATATACATTTTTATTGGCTCATTTCTTTTAGCTGAGATGCTCATTTCTTTTAGCTGTGACATGAAGTATTTTTCAGGAAGCTCTTTGGCAGAATGTTAATTTTTAAAAACTTTCTTCAATGATGAGGAAATTTAGGTTTATAGTAATAATCTAGCACAATGTTTTTCAGACTTAATATGCCTTCAGTAAAAAATCTTTAGGTGTATATTGTGATTATAAATGGTTTTTTATAAATTCTATATTAATATGTATTATAAAATATAATCAAATAGAAATTTAAAAGGATGTGATATAATAGTTCTTTCTGCGTAACTTAATGGATTGTCTTGTGCCTACCCCACAGGTAAAGTACTGCCTATTCAAGACAGTTAGGGTTAAGGAAAAGAAGGGGGCAACCCACTCCAGTATTCTTGCCTGGAGAATCCTCTGAACAGAGGAGCCTTGCAGGCTTCAATCCATAGGGCCACAGAGACCAACACAATTGAAGCAATATAGCGTAGAGCATTCAGACAGTTAAAATTACACCAGCAGGTGGTGCACTAGTTTGACCTCAGTCTTTTTTCTTTATTGCTCTCTTCCCCAGGGAGCCTTTTTAGATAATTTTCCCCTAATTTACTCTCCTAATGAAATCTTAATGCTAATACACTATATATCTGTATATGTAGTGTGACCCTGTTAAATACCAAAAGTCACTATATTATTACTATTTCCTTTTTTTTAACACCCAAGATCCAATTTTGTCCATTTGGATTATATTGCTTCTGTTTAGAGTACATGTTTTAGAGTAATTATGTTTCCCCCTCTATTACTTGACCTTTCTAATCTCAGTTTTCTTAAGTGAATTCTAAAAATTAGTAGGCATTCTGTTCATTCATAACTGCTGATATGGAGTAGCTAATGGTGGAAGAAACTTGTCCAACATTAAGAAATATACTGGAAATAATTCATAAAGGAGACAGGTTATTCCTAGATAATTCACTTTACTGTATCATGACATTTTATTTATGCTTTTTCCATAGGATGCTATTCTGAAGTACAATGTGGCATATTCTAAGAAATGGGACTTTACAGCTTTGATTGATTTCTGGGATAAGGTAAAAGTATGCTTATTTCTTAAACTATGAAACTAATGTAAAAATATCTCTAATGGAGAAGTTTGAGAAAAATGCACATAATTCTGTCATACTAACACCATTATCTTTTATTTTTATCAGAAGTATTTCCTGTTACTTTTGTGTGGCTAATTTTTAATTTTGCTTTAGTCTCTTAGTATATGCATTTCCTATTGTATTATTGTACCATTTGCAGTATTATCAAATGATTGCATAATATTTCATGCCTAGATTTTGAGAATTTAATGATTCCCATATCCTCAAACACCTAAAGTTGCATCAATTTTACTTTGTTTCAGTGTAGTAATATCTTTATATATGTATGTATATAAATGCATGTATATGTTTTCCCAAATCTGATGTTTCTTTAGGTAATTCCCAGAAATTAAATGGCTAGGTCAAAAGCCACAACTTTTATGGCCTGGATTTATGCTATAGAATCATTTTTCCCAAAGGAGTCTGTAGCAATTTAGTATGCTCTCAGCAAGGTGAAGAATACCACTCTGATAGTAGTACTATTAGAAGAATGGGTTTCATCCATTTTGAAAAACTGGCAGTATATATGTGTGTGTGTGTGTATATATATATATTTTTTTTTTTAACATTTTGTTTTGATATGATAGATTCACAGGAAATTGTTAAGAAATATGCAGGGAAGGTCTCATGCACTCTTTATTCTGTCTTCCCCAGTGTTGATTGCTTAAGTAAGTATAATTCAGTATCAAAACTAGGAAGCTGACTCAAGACCTTATTTAGAGTTTACTAGTTATACTCATTTGTGTATGTAGTTATGCCTTAAACTGGATACAGTTGTTAATTTTGATAGGAAATAATGTTTATATTTGATGCCTTGTGATGACAATAAAACATGCCATGGATTAAAATACCTCTGTCACCATGCTATGAGGTAAGGAAGTCATTTTTTCCTCTCTTCATCAGTCTACTCAGACAGGACCTTGTTTCCCTTTTATCTGTTGACCTTGCCCAGAAGCAGCCCTGTAAGAGTGATATGTAGCAGGTTTTGGTGTGTTTTAGTGTAGATCATAAAATGAGGTGATTACTAGGTGCTGATGATAGTTTTATAGTTGTCTAGAGAGAGGAGTCATTACATTTTTGACCTTCTAGGTTTTATTTACTTTGTAAACCTATGGGAGGGTTGGGGGAGTCCTCACAACTGTACCAAATGCTCATTTCTTACTGTTTTCTTTAAGTTTTTCTTTCTATTTTTGTAGTTACATGTAGATATAAAAGCATATTTAAAATATTTAATTATATAAAGCTATGTTACACAACTTTATCATTTTTAGTCTTAATGGTTACATAATGTTCCATCAAATGATGTATCTTTTGCTTAGCCATTCCAATATTAGAGATTTAAGGAATTCTCTTTGTCTAAAGCATGTCTAGATATTAAGGCTCTCCTTCTCTATGACTGTTAATCTGCCATTGTCAGTGTACTTAACAGTAGACCTTGGATGTTTAAAACGGTTGTGTGTTTTTCTGTCCTTCAAATCTCCAAATGTAGTAAAATAGAACTTTACCATGTTACAGCCCACAGGGATAACATTGCTCAGGATTGCAGGGTTTAGTGAGCAGTAAGTATTAGACAATTAGACATACATGTGGGTGGAATTGGAGGAGTAAAAGGAGATCTTTAGTGCAAGGGAAACAGGAGTTTGGCTAGGTTTCAAATTATAAATGAATTATATTTGCTTTTCATTATCTGTGTCTACATTTTGGAGTAAGAATGCTTCTTTAAAAAGGGCTCTTAAGTGTTACTAATTAACAGTGTTTAGGAATTTTTTACTTAAATGTCACACTCCACTCTGAATGGCTTATTTTGTTAAGGAAAAAAATGAAGTTTAAATTTAACATCATATCAGTTTTAATATTTTATACTTAAGTTTATTTGGGGGCTGTTAACATTTATCTTGTTAAAACCTTGCTTTGGCTAGTTCTATAAGAAATACATTTTTTAAATTCATACTACCTTAGAACAGGAGGTGTTAATATAAACAGTCATTAGTGTGATTCCATGTTATAGTTATTACTTAAATGCTAGTATTTAGTGTAAGAAATAAGAGACCCAGAATCATGGTAATCCTGCTGTGTGAGCACCCTTATTTAGGATGAACGTGAGAAGTATTTACTAAGCTTTTTTTTTATTAAGTCAGAGACCAGGAAAGATTACAGAAATCAATCTGTTATTTTGTAATTTAGGTATCTAGGTGCTACTGAGTTGCAGTGTCCATTATTTAGTGTTTTTTTTGCATCTTGAATGCTAATATTGGTCTTCATCCCTGCCAGCTGTTGGAAATGCTGGGAAAAAATAATCTGTGTTTTATGGCCCTCCTGTGTGGTGTTCCACAAAATTAAATTCAAACAGTTCTATAATTTATTCTAAATGGATCGATACACATATTGCTGGCATTTTTCACAGCAAAGTATAGCAAAATGTCCTATATATTAGGGAAGTCTCTCTATTAATGCATTTTGTGCTTGTGCTTAGTCGCTCAGTCGTGTCCGATTCTTTGCGACCCCATGGACACAGCCTGCCAGGCTCCTCTGTCCATGGGGGTTCTCCAGGCAAGAATACTAGAGTGGGTTGCCATGTCCTCCTCCAGGGCATCTTCCCAAGCCAGGGATTGAACCCAGGTCTTCCACATTGCAGGCAGATGCTCTACCATCTAAGCTATCAGAGAAGCCTATTAATGCATTTTAGAGGTATTTTAAATACTTCCACCTCACATGAACTGTGGCCCTATTTCTTTTTGTTCTCAGTGAATTAGCTTGTGAAATTCACATAGCATGTCAAGGTAGTAATGATTGAAGAGGGTTGTGGAGGTGGGATGTTTTAAGAGAGCTTGCTTCTGTTTCTGTGATCCTGGTTTCTATTTCTGGACTTGGATGTTACTTAAAAAATGTATGTTTGCCATATAATCATTCATTAGGCCATCCATATTTGATATGTTCTGTGTACTTTTTGAACATATATTTCACAGTAAATGTAAATGTCAATTCAAAATAACTTTAATTCTAAAATTGGTTTGTATAGTAAATTTTTTCAGTAAATGGAATAGTTGTTGAAAGGAAACTTAAGGTTTTAGTGACTATTTCATCTTCTTTTCCACTTTTAGCTTTATGTCTGGAGTAGAAAAGATAGGAACGAATAGGCCTCTTATTTCCTCACTTGTGTTCAGTTCAGTTCAGTTGCTCAGGCGTGTCCAACTCTTTGAGACCTCATGAACCGCAGCACGCCAGGACTCCCTGTCCATCACCAACTTCCAGAGTCCACCCAAACCCATGTCCATTGAGTTGGTGATGCCATCCAACCATCTTATCCTCTTTTGTCCCCTTCTCCTCCTGCCCTCAATCTTTCCCAGCATCAGAGTCTTTTCAAATGAGTCAGCTGTTCGCATCAGGTGGCCAAAATATTGGAGTTTCAGCTTCAACATCAGTCCTTCCAATGAACACCCAGGACTGATCTCCTTTAGGATGGACTGGTTGGATCTCCTTGCAGTCCAAGGGACTCTGAAGAGTATTTCTCCAACACCACAGTTGAAAAGCATCAATTCTTCGGTGCTCAGCTTTCTTTATAGTGCAACTCTCCCATCCATACATGATTAGTGGAAAAACCATAGCCTTTGTTGGCAAAGTAATGTCTCTACTTTTTAATATGCTGTCTAGGTTAGTCATAACTTTCCTTCCAAGAAGTAAGTGTCTGTTAATTTCATGATTGCAATCACCATCTGCAGTGATTTTGGATCCCCCAAAAATAAAGTCAGCCACTGTTTGCATTGTTTCCCCATCTATTTGCCATGAAGTGATGGGACCAGATGCCATGATCTTCGTTTTCTGAATGTTGAGCTTTAAGCCAACGTTTTCACTCTCCTCTTTCACTTTCATCAGGAGGCTGTTTAGTTCTTCTTCACTTTCTGCCGTAAGGGTGGTGTCATCTGCATATCTGAGGTTATTGATATTTCTCCCGGCAATCTTGATTCCAGCCTGTGCTTCCTCCAGCCCAGCGTTTCTCATGATGTACTCTGCATATACGTTAAATAAGCAGGGTGACAATATACAGCCTTGATGTACTCCTTTTCCTATTTGGAACCAGTCTGTTGTTCCATGCCCAGTTCTAATTGTTGCTTCCTGACCTGCATACAGGTTTCTTAAGACGCAGGTCAGGTGGTCTGGTATTCCCATCTCCTTAAGAATTTTCCACAGTTTATTGTGATCCACACTGTCAAAGACTTTGGCATAGTCAATAAAGCAGAAATAGATGTTTTTCTGGAACTCTCTTGCGTTTTCAATGATCCAGTGGATGTTGGCAATTTAATCTCTGGTTCCTCTGCCTTTTCTAAAACCAGCTTGAACATCTGTAAGTTCACAGTTCACATATTGCTGAAGTGTTAGTTTATTCATAAAGGCTGCCATAAATAACAAAATCAGGTTGGGGTGAGGTACTGTTGTTTTTGTCTTTTTACATCTGTGGCTGCTAAAAGTGGAGAGTGAGAGGTAAGAGTTTAGGAATGAGAGGACATTTAAAAGTTAGAGAATTGAAAAATTTAAAGTTGAAAGGTTTTGTTGTTGTGATTAGGCTGGTAATATATTCCTCTTTGGAAGCTACAGTGTTTTTCCTTAATAAATACAGCATGAAGTCTATGTCTTAAGTAATACCTACACAGTAAATTCTTTATGGCAACTTAGTAATTGTGCGACTCTTGGCTTTACTATAGTTATTCAAATACTGACTTTGTGTTGTCTTGTGTGCTGGTGTCTTCTGACTTGTCAGAGAAAGATTGTGTAAAATCTCTTTCCTGTAATTGAGAGTGTTTAAATCTATCAGTAATGAACCTAAGCATCCTTGCTTGTGTGTTACTTAATGTTAAAAGGTAGATGGATGTAATATTGAATTTTGGAGGATACACACTAAGTGTGCCTAAGTCACCTTTTCCTTCAGAGTTCTTTATGTGTAGTTTTACATTTAAAAAACAAGTACATCAGAATTCTTTGTCCCCAAAATTGAGATGTGTGCTGTTTTAACTAAAATGACATCTTTGACCTAGACCTTAAAAATTATTATTATTGACAGAACAACAATGGAGACTCAGAGAAAACAAATATAAGCTTGTCTAAAATGGATTACCAAAATAAGTCATCTCACATTTATAAAGTAATGGCTAGAAGGAATTGTTTTGACTCATCTTTTTTATGGGATAAAAAAGTTATAACATATTGAAAATATTAGACAAAAATCTTAGTGTAAGTCACCTGTCATTTAACAGGATAAAACACAATAGTTGTATTTTATGCATCACTTGGGCATCGTGTGCATTCATATGTAAGTGGTATCTTTCAGACTTCTTGGCCTTCTGGTGCATGCCATACTGTTATGGACGGCTTACCGGTAATAGCTATATCGAATATGCTTAGTATTTATGTGTATATTAAAAATTTTAGAGCAAAAATATTAGAGGATTTTTTCTCTTGTTTTTTCTCTCTCCATTCCCTTATTCCTACCCAGGCCCCCCACCAGAATCTCTATAAACATCTATAAACATTTTAGGGAACATTATTAATTAATTTTTAGACTAGTTTTGGAAAAGCTAAGATAAGGCACCAGGTTGTTAACCACTGTTTCAAATCAAAACAAATTTCTTTAACCAAGAACCAGTAAAAATTGTGGCCTTTCACAGTAGCCTTTTTTAAAAATTAATGTAGAAGTTTCTGAATGTATATAATAAACATATTACTCCTTAGCTTTCAGTTCCAAAAGGAATTCTTCTTAGCTAATTTATTTCTGGACCTTTCTTCAAAGCTTAAAAGATTTAAAATGTCCTTGTTACATTTGTCATAAAGAGCCCGTAGCAAATTCCTAATCAAATGAAAGCAGCCTTGTATATTTCACAAGACTACAGCTAATGTCTTTATTCGTCTAGCTTTTGAACCTCTGATTTGGAGTTCAGTGGAAGTTTAACTTTTTTGGACTTCTTCCCTTAGTGACTCACAGTCTCTAGAATCAATAAAGTCTGCATTGCTTTACAGCTTGACTTGATTTAATTCATGAGGACTGTAGGAGCCAAAAGAGAGCTAAATAGGGTCAACAGAATATTAAATTTTAGGTTATTTTGAAATATGTGAACTTTCCCCTTGGTTTGGTTATTGTATGCTTTTGGGTTGAGGTATATGTTGAGGGTCTCATTAAATAGTGCACATCTCATGGAATTAATTACTCTAGTTGGAACTAGGCACCTTGCTTTATAAACTTGCTGAGTTATATGGATGATCAGTCTTGGTTGAGTCTTCTGTGCCCTGGATTATTGAAACAAAGATCACAATGTTTGTGAAACATTGTCTTATTTATGTGTGTGGAGACAAGGAGGATGGAAATTATAAGCATCTAAAAGTGAAAATTTATTTAGTAGAATTCCTCCTGTATTCTAATAATGGAATCAATGTAGTACATTAATGTTCTGTAACTCCAACCTTACCTACCTCAAATAGCTATGGAAGCCTTTGCTTTTAAATGTTGCTGTGTCATTGATTTCATGATCCAGAAATCTACTCTGTTGGAGGAGTGATGATAATTTCATGTTCTAATCTCTTCCATGATTTATGTCTCTATCAACTAGCTCTGAGGTGGGTTTTTGTTTTTTATGCAATTTGACATAATACCTTGATTTATAATCATAGTCATCTTCCTGTTAGATGGCTTCTCAGATTGTTTACTTATCTTATGCTTCTGCTCAATAAAAATAAATTCTGTATTCCTTTTGGTTAAGCTCCTGATAACACATAAAAGATCTCATATTTAACACTGAAAGGATTTTTGTAGTATATATTATCTGAAGATAGAAACAGCAAAAAGAAATAAAAGCAGTGTAAATCTGGCTTTCAGATTTATGTGCTGTTTCCACCTGTAGCTTGTGTAAACAATGCAGTAAAGTCGGTGGTAAAGGGCTAAACAGGTCCATCGTCCTGTGATGCAGGCAACCGTACAGTGTACCATTAGTGCCATGGTAGCTGTGTGGTGGCTACATCTCCAGAGGATGGAGCCAGTAATTCTTTCTGTATTTTATTTTTGGTATTAAGGACTTTGTGAAAAGTCCTTATCCATCATGTATTGCTATGGTAATGACAAGTAATGATTAACTTTATGGGGCAGTCAGATTCTAAGCTATTTGAACAATTATTCTTTACAGTGTTGAAGAAATTTTTAGTAAACTGAGTGGCATAGTACCTTGTTGCCTCAGTTGCTCTTTGATTACATGGAAAGCACTAGAAAAAGACATCTGCTGCCAGAACTGTTTCCACCACAGTGAAGTATAGAATATTTTCAAATGGACTACCAAGCTATGCTATTGGTCTAATCCACCCTAGCCCTGGGATGCCCAACTCAGAAATAAACAGAGTGTCTTAATCCATTCAGATTGTTGTAACAGAATAGACTGGGTGGATGATTTATTTCTCTTAGTTCTGGAGGTTGGTGAGTGCAAGATCAAGGTGTTGGCAGATTCAGTGTCTGGTGAGGACCTGCTTCCTGATTCACTGATGGCTGTCTTCTTGCTGTGTCCTCACAAGGTTTCCCTGGTGGCTCAGATGGTAAAGCATCTGCCTACCATGCAGGAGACCCAGGTTCAATCCCTGGGTCAGGAAGATTCCCTGGAGAAGGAGATGGAAACCCACTCCAGTACTCTTGCCTGGAAAATCCCATGGACGGAGGAGCTTGGTAGGCTACAGTCCATGGGGTCGCAAAGAGTTGGACATGACTGAGCGACTTCACACACACAAGGTGTAGAAGGAATAAGAGAGCTTCCTGAGGTCTTTTTTTATTAGGGCACTAAATCCCATTTAAGATGACTTCACCATCGTGATCTAATCACCCCAAGGCCTTAGCTCCAAATTACTACCACGTTGGAGGAACAAATTTCAACATGCGCATTTTCGGTGGACAAAACATTCTAACTATAGAACCAGCGCATCTTCTTCCATTGGAAGTGGAATGTTAAAACAGCTTACTGTTAAGCAGCTGTTTACACAGCCTCTTTTCTTCATAGCTGACTTTTGTCTCCCTTCTTAACCCTTTCCTTTTTCCTGGCCTGGTGCTTAAGCTGCAGACCATTTCAGCTTCACTTCACAAGCAAACACTTACCCATTCCAGGCTTAGCCTTATCTGCTCCTAGAATTAACCCTTCTACGAAGTTCACCTTGTAGATAATCTCCTCTGTTTTATTCAGTGTCCTACTAGGTTATCTGCAGTCAAGACAGTGGTGCTGCTTATTTTTAAGAGCTTTACTGTATACTAAGTACAGCATAAGCAATATGTTTTATTTAATCAGAACTATTCCCAGTAGGAGGATACAACATGCAGCAAAGGGTCAGAACAACAGAACCTGGCAAACTGGCCCAGAACAAAAGAGATGCAAGCAACAGCCTTAAAAACAGGGTTACAGGAATAAGTGAGTAGAAAACTAGGAGGCTACGGTAGGATAGAAATGCAGAATTAATGATGCTAGAGAAGGAACTGGCCCAGGGCAAACACCCCGTTAGATAGACACTGTATTTTACAAATGAACAACTGAAAACCAAGGATTAGAGAGTATAAGTAATTTGTTCAAGTGATGAAGCCAAGATTTCAACCTGGGTGCCACTCACTCCAGAGTCTCTATGTACTCCGGTCTATATAACCACTACGGTTTGTTGTGGTGGTTCTCATCTATGAGTGATTCTGCTTCCTGGGGGACCTTTGGCAAGGTCTGGAGACATTTTTGGTTCTCACAACTGAGGGGAGGTTCTACTGGCTTCTGGTGGGTAGAGGGCATAGATGCCACTAAACATCCTACAGTGAACACGATACTCCCCAAAACAAAGAATTAACTAACCCAAAAGGTCAGTAGTGCCAAGATCAAGAAACCCTGCTTTGCAGTGGTTCTCAAGGTGTGACCCTCGAACACTTGGGAACATCAGCATCACTTGGGAACTTGATAGAGATAGAAATTCTCCTTCCTTACCCTGAACTTTCTGAATTAGAAATTCTGAAGGTGAGGCCCACCCATCTTTGCTTTCACAACCTGCAGCTAATTCTGATGTGAAGGTTTGAGAGCTACTGCTCTACTCTAGCATCATTCTCAAACCTCTCTCCTTGGGTAGTACCTGTTCTTTAACTCAACTTTTTACCTTGGCTGAAGGAGCTTTTCTTATTGGCGGTTTTTCCTTCTTACGTGGAACTTGCTGGAATGAAGAGGAGGAGTTTTTTTTCCCTTCACCCCCATTGCTGATTCCTATCCATTGTTGAATTGTCTGGCCCTGACCTAGATCTGTGTAAACCCAGGCTCATAACTTATAGAGCTGGGCTGAGGTGGGTCTCATCTGTGCCCTTAGCTGTATGCCATCAGAACTAGCCTCTGACTTGGCACCTAGAGAGGAACATACCACCCACACCTTAGGTCAACTGGAAATGGTTCGATTAAGGGACAGAACCGTCTTAATTAACCAAATCAAAAGAGGCCTAAGAAGTTCAGAGATTTGAATTATAGGTAGAAAGAAGAGAAAATCTTCTTAAAAAAAGAAAAAGTGGCTTTACTGGCCTGTGGCCTTAGATCTGGTATTATTTAAAAGTCCTGACTTAGGAATGGGACCTACCAATACCCAACTGCCTTTGTTCCTTTGAATTCTTTGCCATCTGATTATCTCCCCTCTTCCCATTTTAATTTGTTCATTTTTGGCACCTCTTTTCCTCTCAGCCCTGTTATCTGACTTCCACTTGGGCAACTTCATTTGGTAATCACATTGGTAACCTATACACTAATCTGACTGAAGTCTCTATGAGACCTTCTATTGTGTTAACCCATGGTCACACACTGGATCTGATTGTGCCCTGGGCCAGTTCCTTCTCTAGCATCATTAATTCTGCATTTCTATCCTACCGTAGCCTCCTAGTTTTCTACTCACTTATTCCTGTGACCCTGTTTTTAAGGCTGTTGCTTGCATCTCTTTTGTTCTGGGCCAGTTTGCCAGGTTCTGTTGTTCTGACCCTTTGCTGCATGTTGTATCCTCCTACTGGGAATAGTTCTGAGGAGTCATACAGTAGAGAAACCTGCTTAGTTTTAGTTAACTAAATATTTTCCCCAAACTTATTTACAATCAAAATGCTTTTCTGTGTTAGCGACTTAACGATTTCCCTTGTAGCTTGTGTTCCATGAAACACACCTAGCAAAATAGTTGTAATCTACTGACTCTCTCCTGCCTTCGTATCTTTTCCTGCGCAGCCTGGTACCTGGACAGTTGACCTTCAGCAACCTGGGTTTGAACTACTTGGGTCCACTTACACATGGCTTTTTTTTTCCAATAGTAAATACTACGATACTGCACAATCCACAGTTGGTTGAATCTGATGACATTTAGTAGTAGGGGCTGAGGAGAAAAAACAACTCCTCCTCTTCATTTTAACAAGTTCTACTTGAGAAGGAAAAGCTGCCAATAGGAAAAGCTCCTTCAGGCAAGCTAAAAAAGCTGAGGGCCAGCTACTATTTCAGAACCATGGATAAGGGGGAACCGTGGGTACACAGTTCTGTTCAGTTCAGTCACTCGGTCGTGTCTGACTATTTGCGACCTCATGGACTGCCACCATGCCAGGCTTTCCTGTCCATCACCAACTCCTGGAGCTTGCTCAAACTCATGTCCATCGAGTCGGTGATGCCATCCAACCATCTCATCCTTTGTTGTCCCCTTTTCCTCTCACCTTCAATCTTTCCCAGCATCAGGATCTTTTCCAGTGAGTCCATTCTTCGCATCAGGTGGCCAAAGTATTGGAGTTTCAACTTCAGCATCAGTCCTTCCAATGAATATTCAGAACTGATTTCCTTTAGGATGGACTGGTTGGATCTCCTTGCAGTCCAAGGGACTCTCAAGAGTCTTCTCCAACACCACAGTTCAAAAGCATCAATTCTTTGGCACTCAGCTTTCTTTGGCACTCAGTCCAACTCTCACATCCATACATGGCTACGGGAAAAACCATAGCTATGACTAGATGGACTTTTGTTGGCAATGCTGTTTAGGTTGGTCAAAACTTTTCTTCCAAGGAGCAAGTGTCTTTTAATTTCATGGCTCAGTCACCATCTGCAGTGATTTTGGAGCCCCAAAAAATAAAAAAATAAAGTCTCTCACTGTTTCCATTGTATCCCCATCTATTTGCCATGAGGTGATGGGACCAGATGTCATGATCTTAGTTTTCTGAATGTTGAGTTTTAAGCCAACTTTTTCACTCTCCTCTTTCACTTTCATCAAGAGGCTTTTTGGTTCTTCTTCACTTTCTGCCATAAGGGTGGTGTCATCTGCATATCTGAGGTTATTGATATTTCTCCCAACAATCTTGATTCCAGCTCATGCTTCATCCAGTCCAGTGTTTCTCATGATGTTCTCTGCATGTAAGTTAAACAAGCAGGGTGACAATATACAGCCTTGACATACTCCTTTCCCGATTTGGAACCAGTCTTTTGTTCCATGTCCAGTTCTAATTGTTGCTTCTTGACCTGCAGATTTCTCAAGAGGCAGGTCAGGTGGTCTGTTATTCCCACCTCTTTCTCTGATAGCTCAGTTGGATACACAGCGCCAAGTATAAGTTATAAGCAGGTTTTCGACTATGCAGAGGGTTGGCACTCCTAACTCCTGCATTGTTCAAGGGTCAACTGTAGTGTCCTTTTAAAATCTAGTTCCTCCTTCACCTTTGGTTTCTGCTAGTTTCCAACTCTGGTAGCATCCGGTTACCTATTTCCTTTGCTCTTGACAAATAGAGGGTTTTACTTTAAAAAAGTGAAGAAGGGAAGGAAAAATGCAGGAAATAAATCATAAATCTTATTAATGGGCCTTACTGAGACTTTACATTATTGAATCTTAACTTGACCTTTGGTTCTTTGTACCGTCTTTTATGTATTTCCTTTTTACTCTGTGGTTCTGAATATTTTTGTTTTTCTGATCTTGACCCATATGCTACTATCTGCCTGCTCCTACTTCACACCTCACTGAGAGGTCTGAGACCATCTAAAAGGTAGAATCTTTCATTTTCTTCATTTTGGGTTTTCAGAATTCTTCATTCATTTTTTTCACTTGGTATTCAAAGGAAAAGCCAGTCTTATTCCATTCCTCAAACTTAACAGGTCCAGAGCAGAATTATACTTTAGAAACACTTGTCACTGATTCTTTTCTGGCCTCATCCTTTTCCCCTGATGCTTGGTTAATGCTTGCTTGTCTCTTAGTGTCCAGGGTAGCTGTCACTTCTGTAATTGGCTTTTTACTTGTCCATCTCCCATACCCTTCCTTGAAGGAGGCTGTGATTTGTTCTTTGTTATGCCCCAGTCACTTAACGTAGTGCCAAGAGCTTTAAATACCACTTAATGCTGGGCACACTCAAAGCTTTTTTATCTTAAGCTCCTTCTCTCTACTTCTTCTATTAAGACATAATTTATTTCCTAAATACCCCTTGAGACGCACCTCTCTTTCTGTTACTCCTGTCTTATCCATGCTGTCATCATGACTCAGATGGTGTATTGCAGCAGTCATCCAGCTGACCCCTGTCCAGTGGTGTTCCCTTCAAATCCATCCTGTACGCTGCTCACACGCAGAGAGCTATCTGAAGCATGTATCTTCAAACCCTGTGTGGCACCTCATCTATTCTCAGTTCTATTGGATGATATTTATGATATTCTGTGGCCTTGCCTCTCCCCATTTCTCCAGCATCATTTCTTGCTACTTTCCTGCACCAACCTGATATTCTAATGACTCCTACTTGCTTATATTTCTCTGGCATGCAGTTGTCTTGCTCTTAATCCTTTCTTCCATACAGAGCTCAGTCTTCATCTCCTCCGGAAACTCTTTTCTGTCCTCCCAGCCTCTCCTAAAAACTCTGTTCTGTGCTCACAGTAGTACCTGTGCCTACCTCCATGCACTTGTCGCATAATACATGATCTGTCTATAAAATATGTGCATCCTTCATGAAGCTGACATTTTCCAGGGCATCTTAATGTTTTCTAACTTACGGCTGATGCTCAGTTAATGTTAAACTTAACTTCAGTGTATTTAAGGAAAACACACAGATGTGGATCTTAAGCCATAGTCTTTTATTGAAAAGATTTAGAAACTACTTGTGTAAAGTGATAGTTGACCATTTGAGATTGGCAGTTGGTAGAGAGAAAAGGTGAGGCATGTACATATAACCCTTATTTCTGTTGATTAGGAATTTTTACCCTAAAATGTAAAAGATTTCTAGAGGACAGAGACCTTGAATTGCATTGTCTACCTTTGTGTTTATTCCTCACAGTGCACAATATGATGTCTTGGGTAAAGTGGACACTCAATATATACTTGAACTAAATGTCAACATACTGCTAACAATATAACTTAACTTTAGTTAACTGTAAAGTAGAGGCTGGATCAGCTAGGCTATTTTTGGATTCCTGAGCACAGCTAATCCATAGTTCAGGATTCTCTGTATATAAGAAAAGAATGAATGTCCTAGATAACATTCATTAGATTGAGTCTGGATTAAGACTTAAGCTAGAGTCTAGCCTGAGTTGAGCCTGAGCTCATAATCTATTTCATTAGTTGTAACTAAATGCTATATCAGTTGTCACATGTCTTCAGTTTTTATAGGCTATAAAGCCAAAAGTTATTTTGAAAAGAATATTTTACCATTTTCAAATTCTTCTGTATTTTCAAATGAATTATAGTTACCAAAAAGTAATCCAATGTAATGGATTAAAATTAGGAGCATTTAAAATCCCGCAAATAGGTGCAGGTTTAGTCATATGTATTTTCACCATCCAGTGGTACATGTGTTTGGGAACTTTGACTCTTCCTTGCATTTCTCTGGTGACTGTTTCATTGGAATGGAGTAGCAAGTAGGACTAGACCTGTGTTGTCCAAACAATAGCCAATAGCTATTATGACTGTAGTATGTGACTGTTTAAGTGAAAATTAATTAAAGTGAAATAAAATTTGAAATGCGGTTGCATAGTCACACCAGGCACTTTTCAAATGCTCAATCAACATATGTGGCTGGTGGCTCTTGTCTTGGACAGTGCTCTGTTCTGCCCTGGACTAGATTCTCTTGAAGGTTTCTTCTGCCTCTGACCTGTTACTAGTCCTGCTAGCTATAAGCTACTACTGATCAGGTCTCCATAGGAAGCTCCAGAGATTACCCAGCTTTTTTTGATCACATTTTGAATTTTTTCTAGATTGGATGTTACTGAAATAATTGAGTTGTTGAGTAGAACTTGGTCAGTTTCTTGAAAGGATGTTTTCTTTGTATTGGCGTTTGTGCTTTTTTTTCTCTCTCTCTCTCTCTCTCTCTCTCTCTCTCTCTCTCTCTCTCTCTCTCTCTCTCCCCAAAGTCTGCCACCAGGGGGTGCCCTCAAACCTTTTGGGAAATGGGTGTCAGCCTTATTAGTAAGTGAAGTTTGAAGTATAACCTGTGTGTGTGCTTAGTCGTTCAGTCGTGTCTGACTCTTTGTGACCCTTTGGACTGTAGCCCACCAGGCTCCTTTGACCATGCGGTTTTTCAGGCAAGGATACTGGAGTAGGTTGCCGTTTCCTCCTGCAGCTCCTGCATTGCAGATGGATTACCACTAAACTATGGGGGATTTCCTTGGACTATAAATTGGCTACTAATTCATCCTGGATAATTTAAGAGCTAAGTTAAGGATTAAGCATTATAATATGTATGTATGCACATTACTTGATTGGTATGGCAAATTATTTTCCTAGTGTGAGTGTGAGAACCTATCATTGAACTATCCTGAAAATTAGAAGTAAAAATAAGTAACTTTAAAGTGTTTCTTATATTTCAAAAATATTTTTATTAAATTTAAAACTGTTGAATGTAGTAAAAGAACTAAATTATTGTTCATTTATATTTCTTAGACAAATTAAGTTCATTTTGCTTTCAGGACTAGAAAACTTACATTAACCATCAGTTATTTCTCTGAAGTCTTGTCATGCTGAGTGTGATTGCCTGTCTATAAAAGATGGATAATAGTGTGACTGTATGGTATTGAAAATGTCTGTTGGTGTGTGTGTAATAGCCTTGTGGTTTGGTGGTGTTTGCTAAAATGATTGATGGTTATGGCCATGCAGTCGTACAGTAATAGGAGTGAGAGATGAGAAAGACCTACCGGAGCATCTTGTGTTAGTCTGGGATCCCTCCCTAAAGAATAATCATTTACCATAACAGTCTCGAGAAGTAAATTCTTCTAGGAGGCAGAGGATAATGGGGATGTGTTATTATGTTTTATCCTATGTCAAGAACACTTTGTGCATTTTATTATTGGCATGAAAAAAAGAGATTAGTATTTAGAGAAGAGCTTTCTTTGTGTGTCATAAACCTACACAATTTATTCTTAATGTTTAATCTAATGAAATTTGTGTAGGAAATGGTGTGCTGGTTTTGATTAGAGGTGTATTTTGTGTCAAGAACTGGATGGCAGTATTCTTCCTGAAGTTATTGTGTTGCCAAATTAGTTGTTGATTATCTGGGTTTTGGAATATATGATGGTGAATTTTCCATACCCATCTATAAAAGCCTGTGAATTTTAAGCTACTGATGGCTTGTTTCCTGAAATGAGAAACCAGCGCACAGTTCATCCTGAGAAACAGCAGAGACTGGGAGTAGAGGCAGAGTTGAGGCGAAGACCTGCAGAAGAGCTCGTTCCCACTTCATCCTCACTTTCCCGTTTACTGCCTAATGAGCGTTTGGTGATGGGATTGGAGATTAAGAATAAAAAGAGATTCTAGAGACACTGCTTTGGGAAAGACCCTGGTAGTCTCCTTACTTGCTGCAAGTACTAATAAGTCCTTCCTTCCCGTGGGGGAGAGAAAAAGAATAAAAGGAGATTCTAATGCTTAACATTCTTTTTCTTCTGCTGGCAACCATTGATGGGGAGGGAAAAAAGTGTATAGCAGCCTGATTTGTCCCATATTAAACAACTGTCAGGTTAATTTAATGACAAATAGAGGTTATTTCCAGTGTAAGTTACATGATAAATACTTTAAAGTCTCTTCTGTATTATCTTTAAAGCAAACCTTTTCACATGCCTGTAATGAGCTGTGATTTTTATCAGCGCTTCTCAGATTGGAGTCCATAGCGTTTTGAAAATTACTTAGGAAGCTCTTAATAGCTGTTTGAAGAGGAAAACCAAAGCAAAGGATGATCGAGAAACAGGATGACTTCTCAGCACAGTCCTTTCCCCTGAGTAACTACTGCTGACCCTTGTTAGCACTCAGCCTTTCGTGTCACCTGGCCCTCTGCCACCACATTCATTTCGTACCTCTTTTGTTGCCATAAGATAAAAATTTTGGAAGTCTTATTTATAATTCCATAAATTAGCTCACTAATTTGTGAAGTATGCCTTCTTAAATATGAAAATATTAGACTGGCTATTTCCTGAAAACCAATTGGGCTTTATTAAAATTTGGAGAACATTTTTATTGAAGCCATAATTGTCATGGATGATACACATGAGAGATCACCCTGTGGTTGGCCTGTCAGACTTGCATGAACTTTCAGAAATTAAGGGGAATGAGTGAGTTTGTTTTCTTGTAAGCTGTCACATTCTTCTCTTCAAAGTGTCAGCCTGAATCGCACACAAATAAATGTTAGAAATATTCACCTTCTTCAGTCAGTTTTTTATCCTTACATATTTTAGTGCTATAATATTTTTTTTCTCTAATGTTTAATTTTTGTAGTCTAAAACCATGCCTGAAGAATAGGTAGATTTGCCTGATCTTAAGAATTCTGACTTATGTTCCTTCTTTTTAATTTTTGAAATATGAACCTCTTTCAGACTTGGGAAGCTCTGGAGTTAGTTCCAGTAAGTTTTTTGAGGCATATTATAGAAAACCCAGTTCATATGCAGTTTAATTTACTTAAGGAAAAAAAAAAGACCTTGTCCTAAACAAGGGAGATTCTTATAGGCAATAGAGAGAAGGAAAAGGAAAAGCTTTGTAAAATTACCTAGCTGTGATAGAAAGTGTCAGTTAATTTAACAAAAATTTTTATCAAGAACATTACATGTGACTGTGAATTAGTATCAGTCTTGTGTGAAAGGGACTTTCATACAAGCACTAGAATGCATGTCCATAAATAACTACAATAGAAAGCAGGAAGTCTTAAGGGTCTTGTGAAAAAACAGAATTATAAGAGGGAGTTACCTTATAACTGGTGAGTCAGTTTGGATAGTTGTTGAAGCAGTGTGCTGTTTGAGCAAGACATTAGAAAGTTAGGTAAGGTTTAAAGTAGGAAGAATATTCTAGGCATAGCACAGATTATATTTGTGGAAGCACATGTATGTGCTAGAGAAGAGTAAATTGCAGAAATGTCTAGTATGTAAAATGCACAGAAGGTTGTGAGAGAGAGAGTGTGTGTGTATGTGGTAAGACTAGATAAGGATCTAGGGCCAGAGAGCTTGGTTATTAATTCAGTGAGTTAATACTGTACTGAAAAGGCAAGGAAAAGCCATTGAAAGCTTTCAAGTGGAACAAGGACACACTGGGGTGTACTTGGGCTGAAACTGAAGGTGGGCTAGCAGCAGGGTGGCAGTTAGATTATTGTAGTAATCTTGGTGAGACTGGATGAGGGGCTGAGTCAGGGTAGTTTAGTAGTGATTAAGAGGAGGCGATGAATATACAAGGCCCTGCTGGATCAATCAGCAGGACTTGGCAGTTAATTGATGTGGGGGTGTTGAAAGAAAGAGGAGGCTCCAGAAAGGCTGTAAATTACTGGCCCATTAGATAATAATACTTTGCATTTATATATGAGTCTTTAGAATTTGTTAAACACTGTTACATCTGAGCCTTCATAACTCTGTAAGTTAAACAGAGTTCGAATTATCCTTATTAGGGATGAGGAAATAAAGAATTTGGGGATTTTTCTATGTTCATACAAAAAGTAACTGCAGATCCAGCCTCTAACTGTAGTCTTCTATTCCACTTTCTTGGCTGAGTGCTCTGTTCTCTAAAATACCCTTACTTATGAACCTGGGAAGAAAAGTTCTGTCATCTAGTCCCAATGTATGCCACTAAGTTTGAATGTGCAAAAATTGACTTTACCTTCTTTGAGCTTCAGTCTCTCCAGATATCTTTAGGCTTTCTATTTTGCATTGATATTTACAGGATAAAATGTAATTTAAAAATTTTCCTCAGCTCTATTCAACAAATAATGAGTACTGAATTTTATGCATGGTTTTAGAATACACAATGTGTAAAATGCAATCCTTCCATTTTCAGTGTCACACATTAGAGAAGGAGAGAAGAAAAACATGTAAATAAGTAATTTTAATAAACCAAAATAAGTGCTATCCCATAGGTATGTGTGTGCTTCCCTGGTAGCCCAGCCGGTGAAGAATCTGCCTGCCATGCAGGAGACCCTCGTGCGATTCCTGGGTCAGGAAGATCCCTGGGAGAAGGGATAGCTACCCACTCCAATATTCTTGGGTTTACCCTGGTGGCTCAGACGGTAAAGAATCGCCCGCAATGCAGGAGACCTGGGTTTGATCCCTGGGTTGGGAAGATCCCCTGGAGGAGGGCATGGCAACACACTGCATATTCTTGCCTGGAGAATCCCCATAGACAGAGGAGCCTGGTGGGCTGCAGTCCCTGGGGTTGCAAGGAGTCAAACATGACTAAGCACAAAAGCACAGTGTATAGTTATTTTAGCTTTGCTGTATTTTTTATATTTTTCATAATGCTGGAAAAGTAATTATCACCAATTGGGAATGGTTAAGAAAATTGTATATGTATACTG